>NC_045438.1:77118254-77375771 GCF_002776525.5 Piliocolobus tephrosceles | reverse complement strand
AGAAAGAAAGAAAGAAAGAAAGAAAGAAATCCGTGCACTCTTACATTTTTATTTGAGGTGAGACCATCAAGAAATGAACAATATTAGGTGATGAAAATTGTCACAGAGAAAAAACACCTTAGAGGAGTACCAGGAGTACTGCCTAATGACAATGTGACTGTGAGGAAAGAGTTAACATAGCAGGTCTGGTCACTCCTTGAATGACTCCTAGGGAATCTGCAAACCTGATTGACTCTTGGTCAACCCCAGGGAATGTGACCCTAAATTTGTTTCTGTTACTTATTGATTATGTTGTATAAGCTTAGAGCAATTAGTCATGCTTCAACAGATTATCAGATTTATCAGGATTGTTTTGTACACACATCCAGACTGATGATATACCTTGTTTCATTGTTGAGGTCCTGAGTTTCCGTTATCATGCTAGATGATCAACTTCACATAAAATCCCTGGGCGCTGAGACTCAACCATGCTTCCCTGGGTATAGATACTTCATACAAATGCCTGGCTATGTTTGGGGAAGGATCCTGGGATCATGCCAAGTGTTTTGGTTTGGAGTTCTTTTTGTTTGTTTTTTGTTCTGTTTTGTTTATCTGGCTGGGCACAGTGTACTTTATTAATGGCGAATGGCAAGGTAGTCTCCCAAAGTCCCTCCCATTTTTCAGAGGGTCTGGGATGGAAACCATGTCAAGGAAGGGAGATTTCAATATGTTAGAATATGAAAACTCTCCAGTAGCTGAAAGTCTCTTATTCTCCTTCTGGGGCTGCTGGTACAGAGGCCACCTTGGAGGCCATGTGGTCTAAAAAATCCACCACTCCATTACTTTAACCAAATTAATTGTCACACTGGGATATAAGTTTGACAAAACAGTCATTGAAGGTAAAACCAGCCCCAGCATCAAATGTGGAAAAGTGTCACTAGATGACACTAGTATAACAAAAGTTATACTAGATGACCTGGTCCTCAGTGTAGCCAAGAATGCCTTTTAGGGAGTTCTTCAATGGCTGTTTCATCACCTTCTTGATGTCATCACATTTGTCAGTTTTCTCTAGACACCAGGTCAGGTGTTCAACCAACACATTGTGCAGACACAGAAGGCCATGCCAACAAGCTTCCCATTCAGCTCAAGAATGACTTTGCCTGCACCCTTGGCAGTGCCAGTAGATGCAGGGATAATTTCGGGGCAGCTCCATTGCCATCTCACATTTTCTCAGAGTGGCCATCCAAGATCTTCTGGGTGGCAAAGATGGCACAAAATGTGTTCATGAGTGCCTTTAAGAGCCGTAGCTGTCATGAATTGCCTCAGCCGTGGACTAAAAATTGGTGATACAGGAGACATCACTGACAATCTTCAGGAATACTTCATATTGTTTGTGCCCAGCATAAACATGGAGACATCAGCAAAAGGGGCAGAGATGACCTTTGTGGCTTCACCTTTCAAGTGAGCTGCAGATTTTTGCAAGGTAGTGAAGATTCCAGTGGACTCCAGAACATATTCAGTACCAACATCACCCTATTTGATATTAGCAGGATTTCACTAATGGAAGATGAAAATGAGATTTAATTCATGACAAGTTTCCTATTTTCATCCTTGACTATACCATGAAATGTGCCATGGGTTGACATACTGGAATCTGTGGACCAGGTAGTAGAGGTCAAGAAAGGGGTCATTGATGGCGACCGTATCTACTTAGCTGAAGTTAGCCCTGATGACCAGGTACCCAATACAGCCAAATACATTTACTTGAACCTTCACCATCACATCTCAGGGACGTGGCTGGCATTGCATGAGGAAATGTATCTGTCTGTCAAATGAGAAGGATCGGAGATCCAGGATCATGGTGCTATGAAAATGCTCCTAGAGATGACACATTTGGGGACTGGACACTGAGGGGAAGGGGCTATGTCTGACTTGCATTACCTTCTGTGAGAGTTGATTGCTACCTGCAGTTCTTTCTAAAATGCTGGGTCACACCTCCATTTTAGCTTGGAGCGAGCATGCCACTTCCTGCCAGTCAGCTGTAACTGATTAGAATAATGTAGACATTGGCCCTCAAATGGATCCAACTGACTTTTTTTTTTCCTCTCTCAAGGATTAGGATTTAGGAAAAACTGAGTCTCAGCAGTAAGATTTAAGTATGAGGGGAAGTATATCTTCATAAATAAAATGGCTATTTTCTGTAAACTAAAGGAGAAAATCTGGACTGCAGAAAGAGAGAGGAAAGAAGATATATAGAGTAGTCAGGATGAGAAGCCAATCAGTCGCAGTATCTGGGGCTCATGAAGTCAGAGGGGTAGTCCTGGTTTGTGAGACCAAGCTGTGCCTTTGGACTTGAGTCTTGTAACAATTTTGTATCTTTCAATGATTTCGTAGCTAATTTTAATAGGTTTCTTTTCCTTAAAGCAAAATAATCATTAATGGGTTTGGATCCATTTTAAGTAATTACATATACTATGAATGACTGCATAAACTATGCCAAGAAAATTGCAGATTATTCTATATAAAAATGAATAATAGTACCGTTTTTTTAAAAAAAATGTAATTGGAGAAAGACAATTCTAACAATAAAGTAGCAAATGAAAGAGATGGAGGAGAAACTAGATAAAAAGTGAACTATTAGGAAGAAATCTTAGAACTATGAGGAAATACTAGTTTTCATGGTTCATGAAAGAATAAAGTTTGGAAGCATTCTTATAAATTTTAGACTGATAACAAGTTGTATATTCATTTCTAACACTTGAAAAAAAATCACTAGGGTGTTTGCCTTCGAATGTTTGCAGGTGTGGGTAATTAAAATACCACATTACTTTCATTTGATTGTGTAAGCATTCTCATGTCTACAAGTGATTCTAATCAACTTCACTGACTATGAGGGAGAATCCTCTATAATTAACAAAACTTTATGTACAATTATTAGAGTTTAGCATGATAATTCATATTGCATTCCTAATTATTATTTGTATCTACTTTAACTTCCATTTTTCTTAGGGAATAATAATTTACTAAATGATCAAAATAGTTTCCATTCTTTTCTAATGAAACTAGAAATAAATAGAAAACAGTAAAGTATGTCAAAAATAGCCACATGTGATCATAATCATAATTATAAGCCTATACATAATTATTTATTAGACAAAATAACATTTCAAGTTATTTTTTAATTTATTCTTTATTAGATTTCTAGGGTCATTTTGGTATGAATAAATCTTCCTTCATCTTGCAAAGGATACACTGTGGCTAAGAGTGGTTAAGTTTAGACTTGATCTGGTGATTAAGATGGTGCTATCCTGCCAGTCTGCGGGAATATATGTAATGTATAATACAGCTTAGTGGCGAAGAGAAAAGCTTTGGAGATATAATGACCAAGATTCAAGCATTGATTAAATTTCCAAGGCTTAGTATCATCATCTATAAATTGAGGTAATAATTTTTACTTCATAGAGTTGTTGAGAATTAAATGAGGCAATATACATACAGATCCTAGTGCATACTACATATTAAATGAATAATTATCATTACTGTAATACTTATATAAATGGGCTTATTATTCTCTGGGAGAGACTTTTATGGTATAGAAGTTAAGGTAATGTAATAAATTGCAGTTGTGATTCTTGAAATTTCCCCTTTATTTCAAATTGCCCGTTTTGAAAAAATAAAATGGCATAGATGGATAAAAAATATAAACGTTGAATTTTAAAGGACAGTCAACACGAATTAAACTAGTTAAACCTAACCATTTTGACTCTGGATCCAGTAGAACATGAATTTCAAACAGAAATATTACAAGGTTTCATCTCCAGAAATTCTCAGACATAGGTTTGAGGTGATTTCTAGGAATATTGAATACAATAAGTGAATTCTCAGGCAAGTCATTCTCAGCACCCACTCCAAGTTACACCACATGAATCTCAGATGTCTAAGGACAAATTTTAAGTCTTGTTCATCTCTACACATTCAGTGTATGACTTTGTGTCTAATATGCACTAAGTACTCAATACATAATAATGAAATTATATGATTAATGATTATCATACCAAAACCAAATTGATTAGTATTATTACTGTTTTGTTAACTATCTCTACTGTGAGTTGTATGTAATTTGAATTTTTATTCCCATTTATGATAGTGAGATTTATTTTCAAATTAGTTTTTGTGATCTGTGACAAAAATGGAAATAAGTCAAATTTATTTACTGTAATAGATGAAAAAATTTGAATGTATTTTTTACTTAGGTTTATACTCATTCTCAGACTTTTTCAAACATTTCAAACATTAAGACTTGAGATTAGAAACTACCTCATCCTAATATATGACTCTATATTCATTTCCTCCCTGAAATTAAACTATTCTTTCCAACTGATGCAAAATGAAAGGCTAATATTTTGTTTCCTCTTGACCAGTAAATTTTAAGTGTGAAAAGAATGAGTCTTCTGCTCACTATGGTCCAGCTGTAAGTGGACCTATAGGTCCACTATGGTACCTATTACCTGGTATTACCTGGAAATATCATAAAGCCTCCTTGTGAAACCATTCTAAAAATATGTTTTCCCATTTCTCTAGAGGGTATTCTAAGAAAGTTGGTTGTTTAATCATTAATTTTATGGAAGGCAAAAAGGAAACATCAAAAATAAGTTGGGACGTCAGGATGTGCTGTCTGTGAATGAGGGGTCTAAAATCATGTTACATATTAAATGTATAGAAAAATCAACTTCAAGTGTTTCAAGAAAGAATAGAAAGACTATAATACATATAGAAAAATTGCTTATACTGGGAAAAAACAAACAAAATTATAGAGTAAATAAATAGTCATTGACATTAAAGAAAAAATAAAATGTGTAGACAATTTACATGGCTACAGTAAACACAAATGAAGGAAGAATTACATATTTAGAAGTTAGAGTTACAGAAATATAAAACAAGCAGATAAATAAGAACTTAGAAACTATAATGGAGTTGTTACACATTAAACAAAGATGAAGTCATTTCAACATACAACTGATATGAATTCCAGAAGTAGAGAATAGAGATATGTAAGTAGATATTCTTAAAGCATGATGAAAAGATTTAAATATAAAAGAAAATACTAAAAATTTAAAGAGAATTTAAAGAAAGAGAGAAAAAAATAGTTTGCAGAATGAAACAGCACACAGAAAACCAAGGTAAATAAATAAATAATAAACCTATATCTGTTTACATTGTAGTGAAAATGCATAACATGACACAAAGAAAAAAATATTCTAAAGTACCAAAGGAAAAAAATAAAGAGAAAAGAAAAACTGATTGTCTTCAAAGAAATTACAACCAGTTTTACTGCAGTTTTCAGCAAAACATTTGAAGCTAGTATATGAAGTAATTATATTCTAAAAATGTTTAGAAACCATAGTTGTCAATCTAGAAATCCATACTAAAATAAATCCCATTGATATGTGAAAGCTGAATGAATATTTTCAGACCACAAAAAACCAGAAATCTTACATTTCACAAACCCTCACTGAAAAAATGATGAATGAAAATATGTTAGTAAGTAAGAAACAAAAAAGAACCAAGAAAAAAGTTATAGATGAAAAAAAGCAATAGTAAGCAAATAAATGGCTAAGACATTTTATTATATCTTAATCAGTACTTACTACTAGGAAAAAAAACCCACTGGTATTAAAAAAGGGATTAAAGCAAGAATAATAAAATTGAAAATAATATATTGAAAATGGGAAAAATAAATTAAGATAACCCTGTTGTACATTTTAAGTATGCATATAAAAAACTTTTATGTTTAATCAGTAAATTTATTGTGTTTATTGTTTATATTAAAACACTTAAATGTAACCATTTAAAGTATATACTTGCACACCTGTAATCCCAGCACTTTGGGAGGCCTAGCGGGTGTGGATATTTTGAGGTCAGAAGTTCTAGATCAGCTGGGCCAAGATGGTGAAACCCCATCTCTACCAAAAATGCAAAAATGAGCCAGGCATGATGGCACGTGTCTGTAATCCCAGGTACTTGAGAGGCTGAGGCATGAGAATCGCTTGAACCAGTGAGGAACAGGTTGCAGTGAGCCAAGATAGCGCCACTGCCATCCAGCCTGGCCCACAGAATGAGACTCAGTCTCAAAAATAAATAAATAAATAAAAATAAAATGAGACTAAAAAAATGCAATGGATGATATGATGGGAATAACAATCAGAAAAAAATAGTAAGTATAAAAATCTAGATGTTAGTAATAATATATTTGTTCTACATTTACATAAAATGGAAGATCACAAAAAACAGTATACTTGGAAATATAATTAACTAGAAGAATATGTAAAGAATGACCTATCTTTTTTAACTTTATACATATAAACTTAGAGATCTCAAATACACTAAGGCGAATAAGCAAGATGTAGAATGAAAAATATATCATGACACCATATCACAAAACTTCGAAAGATATCCTGTTCTATGTAGAGAGTCCTTGCTATCCACAATATGCATATATGACAATCCAAAATGTTACTTATGTATACAAATAACACTAGTAAATGTATTACAACATGGATACCAATCAGTCTCACTGTATGAGTTGCTTTTGTGATGGAAGAAATGGAATAGGATTGAAGACAGGTACCAAGGGAACATTACCTCCTCAACTTTATCTGTAACACTTATTTACTGAAAATGATTTTGAAATTATCAGGATGAAGCTTTAACATTTATTAGATTTTAGACTGTTGTTACATGGGTATTTGTAATATTAAGCTTTGGATTTTTATGCATATATATGTAATAATTATATGCTTTAATAAGAGCCTAAAATAATGCACTGCTTTCCTTATTTATCTATGGAATATTGGAATGTTAAGTTTTCTTTAGTGAAATACTAAAGTAATAGAGTAACACATGCCTTCTCCTAACTTAAATACAAACATTGTTATAATACTTTATTTCTCAAAAAAAAATAGTACTATTTCCAACTTTGAAATGGGTACTTCACATGGAATGTCAGACTATTTACAGGTGTCCTAAAATCCTAGACTGGCTTAGATCCAGTAGTATTTTGCCTATTCCAAAATTGCAAGCATTATTTATGCCACGTGTATGAAACTACTGGTACATGTCAAAATTGCATCTTCCTTCCATTATCTCAATTCACTTGGGATCATTTCACAATGACAAGTATCTGCTTCCCTACTAGCTTAGCTCTCTTAAATCAGGATGTGTCAGTTCTAAAAAAAAAAAAAAAAAAAAAAAAAAAATGCACGTCTCTTATAAATGAAAAATTCATCTATGGGAGTTTCATAGAGAAGCACTGTCATCCATGAAAGATGTAAGGCTCACTAGAATTTTGAGTAAGAGTGAAGGAGAAAGTTAAGAAGCTGTACATTTACAAGCAATAAAGGCACAAATGACATGAAATGTTAATGAGTCTGGCCTTAATTGAGTTTCACTCCCACCACTAAGCTCTTTAGTAAAATATATTATCACATCATTTCTTTTATGATACATTAAAATCTGTACTATATTAAAACATTAGTTATTTTGTTACCGTTTTAAAAGAAGTCTTGCTTCATTTCACAGTATAGTTTATTTGTAAAGTGCATTATCACAACATTGTAGTTTGTCAGAATTCCTCAACCTAGGAAATGAGAGTTAATTTAGCTATTTTATTCACAGAAATTGCCTTTCCTAATTGGAGTTTTTTTTTTTTATTTTAACATAAGTCCTTGGTGAATTTCCCAGCAGACCTGTAATTTCACATTGGAGCTTTTATTGTGCATTGTGCCAGAGATATGGATTCAAAAGGGAACCTGTCCTGTCCAAAGACTACTTTTCAGTGAATTCTTCAGACCCATTGCTGTATCCCAGTGACCACAGTGATTGTTTGAGTGTAGCAATATGTCAAAAGACAGCAAGTGATCCTTCACATTTGCCCTTTATTGAAGCAAATCTACATTGGGCTCAACTGAGTTCCCAAACAGCACAACCTATGACAAGATCAAAGAATCCCAAGAACAGGGGACAAACCAATGCACTCTGCTGGTCAGCAGCCTGGGAGCTCAAGTTATTTCATAAAGTGCTATATGGGCTACTGAGATTCTTCTTAGGTTCTAAAGACTACTGCAATTTAAGTACATATATTTTAAATGAACATTTCAATGTAGCCTATTCTTCATAATATATAGGGTATTTTAGAATCACAGATCTGAGGAAAGCACTTCTCTTTACACAATTCTTGGACTACTGTTTACTAGATTTAGAATTCTGTCAGGGTTCTGCAGCATCTAACACTGTACCCTGCAGGTAGTTAGGTAATCATTACCTAAAAAAAAAAATCATAAGCAAGTAAATAAGGATACTTATTGAATAAATAAATGAGTACAAATATACCTAATCATACTAACCTCAGTCTCCTCATCTATAAAGGATGAGGTGGATCCCCAAGTTGAAGAATCATTGTTAGAGAATGAAATAAGGTACATAAGAAACCTAGAACTAAGTGGAAGCAAAAATAAAAAAAATATAACTTGAGTATTTTTCTATTGCAACTTGGCTAGTAATACATTGATTCATATTAGTTTCTGTTCAAAATGTTATCTAAAATATGATGATTGTATACTGTAAAAATTATGTTAAATTCTACCCTGTAAAGCATATTAGCAACATTTTCCGGTCACTTAACTTTGCATTTTGCTATTTTAACCTCAAAGTTTTGTCACTGTGTACATGTCATAACTTTCATAAAATGCAAAATACTAGCCACTTAGTAGACATTGTATTTATGAAGACTCTGAACATCACACATTATTTCTATTTACCTCTAACACTCCTTTGACTTTGTCACATTTTAGAGGTAGTGGTGAAAAGTCTAAAGTTCTTCTGAAATAGTGTGATTGGCTTCTAGAGTAGAAAATACATTCATTTGACCAAAGGGATAAAACTGGACATTTTCCCCAAAATGCTGGCACAAATTCAGCCAGGGTGCGATACCAGCACCAAAGTAGGCATTTGGGGAGGAGGAGACATACCACAGTGTGCAGTCACTGGAGATTAAATGGCACTTCTTTTGGGGGGATTACTGTTGTCTTTCTTTTGGGACCTAAAACTGATGTCAGCATGCTTCATGACTGCATTTTTCTAACTACGATTTAGAGATTGGGATTTCTTTTAAAAATTAAAAAATGAATAATGCTATTACACCCACAAATGACTTTGAATTCATACTATTTCTGAATGAAATTATATGGCATCTATTGAATTTTTAAACTATAATAAAAGTAAGTGAAGTGATTATGCTTCAGCTGATTCTTACAATTTGGGTACAATTTTAATTTAAGTATAGTATCTTTAATTTAGCCAATTTTACTTAGCTCAAAAGCATTGTGACAACTCTAGATGAGAAACTAAATTCCAGTTTCCAAAACTTTGAGTGACAGATGAGAAACATTTAATCAGAAAGTTCTACAATAGTACAACTATTTTTCTATGAGGTTAATATTTTACTACGTTAGAAACATTCAGAAGGCCACATATTTCATTTTACCTTCAAGAATGCCAAAAATATCAATAAGGAGAAGTTCTAGATTTAATTTCTTTCAAATAACTTTCTCACTTGTGAATTTTAAATCGTTTTTGTTAAATTTAATATACATTCATTTTTTTCAGGTGTTAAAAATTAAAAGTATAATTTGGAGTTAATGTGTATGTAAAGATAAAAATAAGTTTATAAAATTAAATGTTAAATAGGAGAATTAGCAATTGATGCTGTTTTCTTCTAAAGTTAATTTCCTATTAGTGGACAGCTGTAAGACTGAGAGCAATGTTATGGTGAGGCCCGTTTTCACAGGAGTAATAATGACGTGCAAAAGTGAAAGTTTCCCATTTCATAGTTATAATGTGGCTCAGGTGTGAATGAGTAGGTTAATCACGTGAACACGTAGTTCAATTGTGAATTGATCTCTAGTGGAGGCTGCTTGACTAGATATCGGAAGTGAAGGCTATTGACAACATGTTTTCTCTTGATTGACCGAAGGTGAAAAATAAAACAAGGTGGTTAGTTCTTATTCTCATTCCTATCACCAACTTTCCTATTACACTCTTAAAAGTTATAGAAACAATTGAAAAAAAATTAGGGTAAAATTTACTGTCTTCTGATATGTTTTGCTCAGCTGCTTTTTATCTGCCTTGCTCTAAGCCTCAGGAGCTCAAGAATAAAATTCACTAGAGAATTTCATGCCATGTTCTTACCTGTGGACCTGACTATCCTCAGGGAGATCTTTCTCAAATTTAAAGTCTTCAGAAGAATGAATAATGACTAAATCCTGAGAAGGAATTTAAAACACACTTCTTCAACTAACCTTCATTGCTGCTCTCAGATCCAGGTAGAATAACATCAAAGTTACTGATGCATCAAGATTTAAAAGGGCCTCTACCCCATGACCACTTAGATTCTGGCCTTTTCCATCCTTAGAAAGTAGAATATTTACCATGACCTTCATCTCATAAAGGGCATGCATTATTTGTGTACATATCAGGTCATGTACTTTTCATCTTTTTATTTAATATATGGCAGATGCAAATTCCTTTTAAAGACCAGCTCACACATCACCTATTCTATAAAACTTTAGCTGCTCCTTATATCCTGGAATATAGTAGATTTTCAGTATGTATTAGCAGAAACAAATGAATACATGAATAAATCACTCCACTTTATGAAACACTCAACATTTACAAAATGTTTTTATTAATGTAATTTTATTAATAACACATTTATTTATCCCTGTTCACTACAAAAACTTCAAGCCATTGGTTTTTTAAGCCCTATATCACCAATATCACTATTTCTGGCTGACAATAGGTATACATTGATGTTTAGTTAATGACAGATTATTCATTCAAGATATATCTGTTAAAAATATACTCACAGGCTAGACATGGTGGCATAGGCATGTAATTCTAGTGCTTTGAGAGGCCAAGGTGGCAGGAACATTGGAGACCAGGAGTGTGAAAACAGCCTGGGCAACATAGAAAGACCCTGTCTCTACAAAAAATTGCAAAGTAGCCAAGTGTGGTGGTACATACTTGTAGTCCTATTAATTCAGGAGGCTGAGGCTCAGGAGGCTGGGATCACTTGAGCCCAGGTGTTCAATCCTGCAATAAGCTGTAATCATATTCCTACATTGTAGTTTAGGCAATGGCACAGTACCTTGTCTCTTAATTGCTCTACATTTTTTTAATTTACTCAATTACATCTTTATGAATGTTTTATGTCATTCATACTATATATATTACATTCATAAAGATATAATCCAGTAAATTCCAAAAAATATATGATAGATGGAATAGAGGGAATATAAAAGAGAACATGAAAATAAGTATTATTTTTCTATTCTTGTATAACAAATTACCACAAACTTTGTGGTTTAAATGAACATACAAACATTTACTATCTCACAGTTTCTGTGTCTCCAGGGTCTAGGCACGGCTAAGCTGGGTTCTAAGTTCAGGGTCTCCCTAGGTTGCAGTATATGCTGGCTATCACCTAGAGACATCTCTCAGTTTCTAGAGGCAGTTCCCTACCACAAGGCCCTCTCCCAAACATTCTTCTTACAGGCCATCTCACAACTTGGAAGCTCATTTTTTCATAGCTATGGTTTCTTTCTTCAGACAAGGACCAGTCCCTATTTTAATAAATTTTTCTGACTGTCAGACTCACTCATGATCATCTTTCTTTCAATTGATTCAGAATCATCTTGCTTGGAGTTTTAATTACATCCACAAAATCCCTTCACCTTTACCATCTAAAGAAACCTAATCAAGGCAGTGATATCTTATCATATTTATAGATCCTGTCCACACTTTAGGAAAAGAGATTATGCTAATTATACTCTGATATAGGGATAATGAAGTCTTCTCAGAATTCTACCTGTGAAAATGGAATTTAAGGTTGGAGCAGATGGAACATGACCCTCTATCATAAATGATCTAGCTTTCTCTCCAGGCAAAGGGTAGAATTTCACTTCCTTACCAATTCCCATCTGAAGTTGGGTACAGCAATGTGTTTTAATCTTGACAATGAAATAAGAGTAGAAATGCACGTGCCATTTCTATGAGGAAATTTTAGAAGCCAGCACACAACTCATATTCTTTTCTCTCTGCCTTAGGCATTATGAAGCCTTGTGTTGAAATGAAACTTCTATCTACCTCCATCTTGAGTACTTATGAGTAGAGTCCTATTTACAACCAGCATTAGAAAAGCAGCATGAGAGAAAAAAGTTTGTTGTGCTAAGCAACTGAATTCCTGGGGATATGTGTTACTACAGGACATTTTTTTTCCATTTCTGAATTATAAATGTACCAGAGTTCAGAGGTTAAAGGGCATCTTAGTCACATAGGGTGACAACAAACTGGAATATTCTCTTAAATGCTGAACGGGAACCAGTACTGAGTGTCCAGAGATACTTAGCATGGTGAGGCACACCTGTAGTTTCGACTACTGGGGAGGCTGAAGTGGATGGACACTGAAACCCAGGAGATTGAGGCCAGCCTAGGCAAAATAGCGAGACTGCGTAACAAAACAAAAAACAAACAAAAAATTTCAAGAAAGGAAAAGAGAACAGGTTGAACCAGAAACATGAGAAAAATATTGGAGAAAATGATTAAATAAACATTATACTGAGAGGAACAGAGTGAAATATATAGAAAAGTATGTAAATATAGTTTGAGGATGTCATTAGTATAAGATTACGGGAAAAGGGAGTCACTTGAACACAATAATATGAGGAGCACTTATTCAAAGGAAAAAGTAGAAGAAATTAATATTGTTCTCTATTATTGCATGATTTAATTTTAACCCATTGTTTCTCCCTCAAACTTAATTTATAAAACCTGCCAAACTGTATTCCTGTTCATTCATTTATGTAAGTAACATGGTTAAAATTTATGTGATACAATCTGTTCATCATTTTTCTAAATGTCTAGGATGGAAAGGAAGCTGTATTCCAGTTATAAATATCTAGAAGTTAAGCAGTAACACATAAACAACAAATTAAATGATCTAGATGTCATTTGTCATTGACTGTAGTGGTTAATCATTGTTTACTCTATGTAAACTACCTTTATAAACAATGTATCTGCTTACTCCCAAAGCAGACACTAAATACAAATATAAAAATACATATTAAATGCTGTGAAAAATAATAGTAAACAGAAATTCAGAAGAGACAAATCCTGATTCTAGAATTATCATTACTGAAAAATATGTGATCTTATGAACAGCAAATAATTTTCACATACCTATTTTCTTCTCTGTATGATGGTAGGGATGTGATTATTTGACCTTTCACATCTGAATTTCTAAATTGTTACATACAAAGTAATTCCACATAGAAAGGTTTATGTGAGTAAATACATGGAATATGTGCCTGGAAAGAAATTTTTAAAGGAGTTCAAATTAATTTTAACTTACAGGACTTTTTGTTTACATATCTATTCAATGTGGTTATACACAGACCTCCTAGGATCTTCAAAGTCTTTATCATCCTATATGTCTTATGAATCAAAATCTTCCATGGTTAGTAAATTTAAAGGTCAATAATATTATATCTAATAAAAACTCGATGGACAGCTACACATAGCTTATTACTCGTCTATTTATTGACAAAGAAAACCACAAACCTATTCATCAACACCTATGATGAGAAAACAGAAAGGTATTAGAACTATGTGAACAACACCCAAGATCAAAGTTACTATCAGGATTTCTGCTGGTTGTTGAATTGTTTCTTCCCCCAAGATTGATTTACACAGCCTGTCAAACTATCATGCTCTCCAATCATTTTTGTAAATCATGTGCTTCAGACATTAGGTGATAATCTTCATCATTCTTCTCAATTTCTACGATGAGAAGGAAACTGTTTCCTAGATATGATTATCTAAAACTTTGCATTGCTGCAAGGATACTAACATCTGTGAAAGAGAAATACATTTTTTGGTATGTGATTTTGTTGTGAATTAAGCCATGTGGCTACACTTTGGGTCAGTCGAGTTCAGGAGATCAGCAATGGCTCCATACTCTGGGTTCCCAAAATGAGTTAAGCTGCCTTTTGCTTTCCAAAACTAGGTATAAGCTCGCTTCCAGGCAGGACTTACTTTAAAACCCAGCCTCTCAAAGTATGTTCCAAGATATTACAACTAACTTCTGAATGACTGAATTTCAAAATTAAGAACCTTAGAGGAAGACTTATATACAGTTTCTCTTCATCCCATCTTCTTCCTTCTGCTGACTATATTTTCTATTTTGAGCAATTATTTCATTATAACAAGAGTTCTATGGAAAAATTATATGTTGTGAAATAACTTGTTTGTCTAGCATCTATAAATACAAATATGTAACCTAAATTAACTTCTGGATGGGCAGCCACCAAAAAAGAAACGGTGCAGATTGCCAAGTTAAAAGTTTTCTTTTTCATTTGGTGATAGTTTTACAAAAAGTTGTAAAAATTTTAACAATTACAGATTTATTTTAAGTTGTGTAATATTACATCTGATGACATGCAAGCATGAGCTACATGTGCTTCACAAACAAGTGCATTTACAACCAAGTTCCATAAATACTTTTAATAATTCTGGCATAAATACTATTGCCAGACAGAGAGCTCAGACTATTTTTCTTGAGTAATTTAGTAAATATATTGTTGCTCTATAATTCCATGAGTCACCAAATTTTTAAACTTATTACCACAAAGCAACAAAAATATAGTTACAGTATTGAAACATTTATTGAATATACAATGGCATGCACAATAAAATCAGATGTCTCATTTTTGACAGAATTAACTGCCAGCATGGTTTACTTTGTTTCCATGAAATGGATAGAGAAAAACGAACCATACTTGAAATTTCTATTTCTAGCAGCTTATGGTAATGACATAAAATTGGTGTCACTTAACTGTTTGAGAAGTTTTTCTTCTGCTAATAGAGTCAACATGAACAAGAATTGTCTCATTATTTGTAAATGCACAAGAAAACTTGAAATCAAATGAGTAAAATGAGTTTAGACTAAAATACCTATCTGATCCAAATGATAAGTCAGTTATCAGAGTTATGTTTATCTGCCACTTACAAAGTCTTCTTACCATAAGGACTAATTTTATAAATAGGTGCTGAAGCTTTCACAGATTATTTGTGTCATCTGTATTGAATATGATTAATGGTTTTCATAAGTCTACATGGTGACTTGTGAATGTGGACAATACATTGTCATGTTCATCATCAGCTTTTGGAGACAGGGAAATCCCTTATTAATTTTTAATTAAACATGAATCTTTATGCACTTACGGTGACCAAAAGTGGTAATTGCGTATTAAAAACATTACCAAATAATAAGATAAATAATTATAGATCTATGCCACATGGTAAATGGCAAATGGCATTCTCAATATTCTCTATTGCCAGACAGACAGCTCAGACTATTTTTCTTGAGCATATTCAGCATGTATCTGAACTGTAATACCTTTTATTTTCCTTTGACTCCACTGACTAACGGTCTTGCATATCTGTGGAGCTCTCAGGTTGCAATGGCAGCAAAGGCACAACTCACTCGTGTGTTAAGTGTTCAAAAAGGAGTAGCATTAAATACTTCTCCTACCACCACCCAGTATCAGAAGAACGAGCTATCCCAGAAGAGCATTTTATCAGCAAGAACTGTGCCTGCTGTCCTTGGAGAAAGCTGAGAAAAGAGAGTTGGGTCATTAAGATTTAACTATGCATTTGAGTGAGAATTCCATTCATTGTGTATCTATCTCACATACTATTAATGATGTGTAGCGAAAGCTGGACATTTATTCCAGTTTATTGTGATGCAACTACAAATAGTAATGTTTATCAAAAATGTAAATAAGACAAATGATCAATCAGATTGATGTTGGGATAACATGAATTAACAAAAATCATTCTGGTTTCCAAACCAGGTTGACTATACCAGGATATATACGCACTCTGTATTAACTAATCAGCTCTCTTCTCAATCCAGGTAGTGAGTTAAAATAATAAACTCCCTATCACATATAAATCATAATTCATTTGGATTACTTAAACAATTTTTTTGAAAAGAAAAAGCTCAATATCTCTTAATCCTGCCTTTTCCTTTTTTTTTTTTTTCTCAAAAATACAGTTGTAGAGCATTGTAGCATGTAGTTTCAAATTACCCTGAGATGTGAGAGTCCCCATATGCCTTCTGTCTCCTCTGTTATGGAATACTTTTGATGTTCCTTGATAAATTTGGTGTTGGACTTAATTTATGATGTGGTTTTGTTTGCTTGTTTGTTTTTTCTTGGGTACTTGTTTTGGCTTTGACCATGGCCAGAAGCCCTTACTGGCTGATCTGACCTTCCCTCAGCTCTTAAGGTTGGTATATATTCCCTAGTACCTGCCCTGTTCTCTACCTTTTCATTAATTCATGTGTTTCTCTTCAACTTCTGTCAGAGTAGCTTCTCTTTTTTTTAACAACAGAACCCACGACAGACCCACTGGCATCACCTGACACTACAGGGGAGGACAAAAATGATAAAAATAAAATACTCTCAGGATAATTAGAAGTTTTCTTTGCTTTCGTTTTGCTAAAATGGCCAACTAACCAACTCTTCCTATCTTAGATATTTCTGGCTTCAGAATTGGAATTACAAGGCAAGAAAGATATAAGAAAAATAAAAATGGATGAATTTAATATTCCAAAATGTCGTCCCATTTCATTCAGTCTAAAATAAAGTTTATGCCCATATATATATATATATATATATATTCAATGTTATAGAGTGAGGGTCTTTATGCATTCCCAAGAGATCTTCTACATTAACTTTGTAGAGTAAAACAGAATCCTTTGATCTGCTGAAAGGAAGGACTACAAATACTTGCTTCGTGTGATGCCTATTTAGTTTAATAAATATATAGTACACAAAATAATAATATCTTTTAACATAGCTTTATTGTTAATTTTTTTAAAAAAAACACTGTACTCTCAATTTATATAAACCAGCTGAGTTAGAATTCTTGAAAAATGGTTTTCTGATACAGGATAAACCAATTGTCTGTAGGTCTGGACTCAATTACTTAATATAAATTCAGTATACATTCAAAACAAATTAATTTTCTTTTAACAATGCACTTTCATACAAATCATTTTATTTAAAGTGTCTGGTGTTACTATACATGAACCAAGCAGTTTGACTACATCATTTATAGAATTACAAACAATTCTTTCTAACAATGGAACTCTTTGTGTGGGTATTTTGTACAACATTTCATCTACCAGCTAATAAAACTATCTAAGAAGCCTTATGGTACAAGACACACATAAGCAAGAAAGATAAAAGGAAAGGTTAACACTTTTTCAGCATCTGTCAACACTGTCTCCTATTACATTTGATCACGTTTAAAGTAAATGCAAACATATGATATCATTGACAGTAAAAGTGAATGCCACACAGCAGCTACTTTGCTTTTATCCATTCTGCAGATCACTCATCACAGACCGTCATGGGGAAGGACGATGCCGCTTTATGGTTCATCTTTGCCAGTAAAGCACACTGCTTCAGCTCTTCAAGGCTGAACATTCAGCCTATAACTAACAAAGAAATCCACCCTTGTGCATTTCCCGTTTGAAACCTGGAGAAAGGAGCAGAGAAACCATTCTGCTTTGTTCTACTTTAAAAAGTAAAGACAAAAGGGAAGGCAAAAGATTGGCAAATAAAATATGAACAACTAAGTATGCTATTGCTTTGTCAAAGGTTTTAATGAATTTTTAAGTGACTCAAGGACATCTTTGTCTAGAGCAATGGTTAACAAATTGTATTCCCCAGACTTCCTAAAGCAGCACCCCCTAGGAAATTAGTAACAACGCAAATTCTCAGGTCCTATACCAGAACTACTGAATTAGAAACTCTGTGGGTGGCATCTAGCAATCTTTGTTTTAACGCACTCTCCAGATGATTCTGACACACGTTAAGAATGTTTGAGAACCACCAGTTCAGGGAAATTCAGTATGGTGCATATCACATGGGTTTACTCCAGTTTAATATTATCATTTTAATTATCAGAATAATTTCATAGATGTGTACAGGTCTCAGTTTATATAGATATGAAAAAAATATTAGATACTTTGTTTGTATTTGATAAAATTAATTCATTAATCTAAAAAAAATCTGTTTTTTACATATTTTGTAAGAGAGCATATCCATTTAAACAAAATCTTGGAAAATCTGTGCTCTTTCCACTCAGTGCAATCATGTACTACAAAGCATATTTGACATAGTAGCCAGTAATAGAAATGATGTTGAACATAGTTCTAATAATAAATTTTGAGTTTAAGTTGCAGTCTGTACTTTTAAGAGTTTTTTTTCTATTTTCACTTATCCTTCCCAATTATGATGTATGGAAACAGATGATGTATGGAAACATGATGTATGGAAACAGATGATATTTTAAATTATAAAGTCCTTTAAAATGGGCTTTAGAAATAACAATACTAAGCTTTGGAATTCTTGGAAACTGTCCCTAACTTCATCTTTCTATGAACATCTTCTTAAATGCCTCTTTAGATGGAAAGAGGACTACATCCTGGAATGTGTGTTTCAGGCCTTACTTCCTGAAGGATTGGTGAGGTAGAAAACGAATGTTTATTTGGGAAAAATGGGGAAACCACAAAACTGTAAATTAAAAGACATGGCCTAATGAATTAAGACTCTGCAACTTATCCAGTCAAACTTGACTGTGCTAATGAGTTTTTTGTTGGTTCTGACCATCTTTTCTGGGCCCTGAGATTGGGACACAACTGTTTGCACCAACTGAAATCTGGAGGCAGAAACACCTCCCCCTTATTTCTCAGCAAAGAATACATGATTTGTCAAATATCTACTAATGGCCCACAAGACATTGACCACTCTTATTTTTACTACTATATGGTCAGTGATACTACAAATTGGCCTGGAAAAATCACCAGCAGGCAGAGATAAAGAAGTGCATGCATAAATAACCAGAAGAAACTCAATAATCAGAAAAAGGAAAATCAAGCTTGAACCCAGAATATATGATCTCATTAAAACAAAAGTGTTTTGGGAAATGTTGAAAAACAAAGTTTTCAGGTAGACTTCTAAAATATTTTACTTTAAAGATAGCATTCAATGTATTTGTATCAAATAATTTAATGAGAAGATGATCACTATTAAGAACTGAAACAGGCTGGGTGCGGTGGCTCATGCCTGTAATTCCAGCACTTTGAGAGGCTGAGGTGGGTGGATCACCTGAGGTCAGGAGTTTGAGACCAGCCTGGAGCCTGGTCAACACAGTGAAACCCTGTCTCTACTAAAAATATACAAAAAATTAACCAGGCATGGTGGCAGGCTCCTGTAGTCCCAGCTACTCAGGAGGCTGAGGCAGGAGAATAGCTTGAACCCAGGAGGTGGAGATTGCAGTGAGCCAAGATTCTACCATTGCACTCCAGCATGAGTGACAACAGTGAGACTCCATCTCAAAAAAAAAAAAAAAAAAAAAAAAAAAAAAAGAACTGAAAGAGTGACCTAGAAGATCAAAAACATGCATGTCATGACACTGTGCAAAGGTACAATAAGAGAGAAGTTGAGGCTGTTGGAGCCTAAATTGAGGAGATTTCATATTAAAATGTTTTAAAAATAGATATATTTTTAAATTAGAGACAGAGTCTTGCTATGTTGCTCAGGCTGGTGTTAGACTCCTGTGCTTCAGCAATCCTCCCACTTTGGCCTCCCAAAGCATGGGGATAACAGGCATGAGCCACACTACCCAGCCAATCTAGAAGAAGTAAAAGAAACAAATTGAGGCAAACTTCTAGAGAAGATTACTAAAAATATAAGGCTCTCTGAATGTACCTTTTAAAATCCTGAAAGAGAAAGGAAATCTTATATACTTCCTAACATAAAGGGGTCAAGGAAAAGAGAACCAGACTAGCATGGGGCTTTAAATCTGCAACACTAACAGTCAAAAAACAATGCAATTATTTTTCAGATTTCTTAGCGAAAAGATTGGGACACGAGAATAATAAATCGTTAAAGCAGAGGAAATTTATGTTCACATATGTGCAAAGATTCAAAGGTGCCTCAGTAAAGTGTCAGTATCAAATGCTCTAACTTCCACATGAGGGAGGAGAAAAAGGAATGTAAACAGTGGTGAGTGATGCAACTTACAAAGTACTACAGTTGAATTGAAATTGGTGATGATAGTGTGATTCACAGTTTAAAAATATGTTAAATAAGAGGCTTTTGAAACTGAGATGAAATTTGTGTCCAGTTTGATTGTGTTAAACTGAAAGCCACAGAAATTCTGAATAAAAGAAGAATAAACATTTATTTTGTACTTTCCAAGAACTCTGGTAGTAAGGGTCCCATACTTCTCTTGCTGTGGTTGCTGATTTTGGTTTCACTGGCCCTTCCTATCCTTCCATTTTAACATTTTAATGATGTTATCATTTCACGGTCACAGGATTGCTACTGCAGAACCAAGCATCACATTCTTACAGAAGAAAAGGAAGCAGAAAAGTAATGATCATTTTTCTGATGTTTATTTTTTTTCTCAGGGGAAAATATCTGTCTCGTAAGCACAATAACAACCTTCCTGTAATTACTGATTGGCCCAAATGGAAGGTATGTCCATACATAAAACAGTCCTTGGCAAAGGGGAATATGATTATGATTGTGTTAGGCTGACAATGATTTATCAACTAGAGGTGGGCACTTTGCCCTTCAAGAAATCATGGAGTTCGGTAAACAAGAAAGAACTACCAAATGGCTTTGAGTAAATCACCAAAAGCATGTCATACACATTGTTATATATAACATGGAATTAAACGTTTTTAAGTAGCACAAAAAATTCAAAGGTTTGGAAAGGATGTGGGGAATATAAAATCAAAACAGCATTTTAAATGTCTCATAGTCTCTATTTGTATGTGGGCTAGTGGGAAGGAAAATAAGGCTTCTGAAGATTTTTGTCAATGTGAGGGAAAGAAGAGGGAAAATACAAAAAGTTTTGTGATGTTGAAAAGGATTATCTCATTCTAAAGCTATAGTTAATATGCCTTGGTGCAAACCAGAAAAGCAGTAAGAAATGTGCTTTAAATTTGATCATTGAAATTTAATTAACAAATAGATTTGTATTCTGTTTAGAGAAGCAAGCAGCGACAGAAATGAAAATCCTGGGTGACTTTTTAAAACCACTGTCTCTGTGCCACCAGACAGCTCAGTTGAATCAGAAAGTTCAGAGTGGGATATGGATACAGGTATGTTTTTAAAATTCCTTGGGTGATTCTAATGTACAACCAGGATTGATAACCACTATTTCAGAGGAATAAAAATATAGTACAATATCCACTATAAATTATATAAATTTCACAAATTCTTTCAGCGACCGAATTTTGAGTGCCCACGATAACCTAGGCAGTGTTCTAGGCACAGGTGACATTGCACCAAACGAAATAAAGTCTTAGGACTTGGGCCTTCAAATGAGAGAGACAGGAAATACCTATGTAATGTCAGATAAAAAAATGATAATGCACCCTGATAAACTGTGGGAGGTTAAAGCAGGTGGGCCCAGGGATATCCCCTTCGTGGAGGAGAGAATTGAGCAAGGCAAAAATAAATGTAGGAAGTGAACCATGAGCACACATGAGGAAGGAGAAAGAGAGCAGAGGGGAAGCAGAAGAACAAGGTTTTGCATCAAGAGCATGTTTCAGCCTACAGCAGTACACTCAAAGTCCTGAGAGAATGGAGTGTTGAACAGAAAACTCTAAGCTTATTCACACTTTGATTCAAAAGTAATGACAATCAAATTAGCTTTTCAGAGAAAGATTCAGAGATTTTATCTTTTCCAGATGCTGACTCTCAGAACTTCGAAAGTATTTATGTCAACAAGGAGGAAAGAAGACCTAGAAGAAAGGAAATCATTCTGGTAAACTCCAAATAAGTATTTTAGATTAAAGCAAAATTAATAAATGATAGATTTAGGGAATTAATTAAGAACAAGATGAAACAAAAATAATATAATAAAATCACATGGAAGATGGGGAGAGTAAGGTCAGATTCCATATGTTCTAATGTTCATGAATGGTTAAGAAGGGGATGGCGAATTCGATGAACTTCAAATTTTAAGTCAAGTGTACAAATGAAAATTTTATATACTCACTAAAAGAACATTAATTAATAATTTGCAAATGAGTTGAAAAATGCCGTAGAGATAATATGATTAATCAACTAGACAGTTAGATGAGAAAAACATCTGCAAAGAATGGGCATGGAAACTATAAAACACAGATGGGAAAACATACCTGGGTTGTAGATTTGTGATTTTGTTGGGTTGTAGATCTGTGTATCTTTTGTCTGTAAGAGATAATTTGTAGAAAATATAAAGATATATGAAGAGAAATGATGGCATTACCAATATTAAACTACTATGCCATTACATTGAAAAATATATTTAAAAATCAAGTAAATAAAAAAGAAGTGCAAATAGGCCTGATATGTATGAAAATTTAATATGTACAAATGTAATATTTCAAGACAATGGAAAAAGATGGCTTACTTAATGATGTTGGCATAGATGTATATCTGCAATGTGGGGTAAAAGGAGATGGATGAGAAAACATGGTAAAATATAAAAGTCTATCCAGACTATTACTACACATATGTGAAAAATGAGCTTACTCATGATAATTAAGAACTAAAAGATATCATGGAAAATGAGGATAAGAATATGGAAATATCTGCCTTATTTTAACAGAATATTTGCATTAATATTTTATCATAAATAAAAGTTAAAGCTCAAATGCAGATACTTCTAAAGAAATGAATACTAAATTACATGTGAACTAAAATAAGAACAAAACTAGCATCACCTACACAGTACTAAACGTTTTCCACTGAGAAACTCAAGCCCAGTGATATTCATTTATTATGGACCACATATAAATTGTAATTCATCTGTTAAAATTGAGAAAATAAAATATTTGTTTCAGAGGACTGTATGGTTTATTGTACTTACAAAACATTTCTTAAGAAAATAATACAATGATCTGCCATTTTTGCAATTGACCTTTTGGCCAAATACTGCAGCGTTTTGCCCTGCCCACTTTGTAGAATCTGAGTATCTAACGATGAAGAACAGTAGAATGAAAACTTTTCAGTAAGTATCCTTCAAACCAAGTAAAAGTAATTTTGTGGGCTACGCATTTGCAATTGCCTTCCTTTACAACCTCCAGAGAGCTCTTTAGCATCACTTGAATTAGGACTTTGGGCAAAGAGCCTGCTGAAAATGAAACTACTATTATAGTTACTCTTGACCACGGTACATTGCTTTTCTGTCCCCAATGCCAGGCACTCCAGCAGTGTGAGCAGTCAGGGAGCACCACTAAAAATATAGATAATAAAATCTGTGAGAGTTCCCTGAAGCAGATACAAAAATGTATGTGCATTTGCTTCTTTTTAGAATATAATATTGGGAAGAAGAGACGCTCATTGGAACACATGATATCTTTTGCATTTCAGTAATTTATCTATAAACATCATATCATTCTTGAACAGGGCAATTTCCCTGTTGCATTGTTGTTATATTTACCATTTATGATAATTTGGGGACACATTTCAGAGCGTGATTGTTTATTTCAATCAACTCCATAAGTGTAACTTGATTACAGAGGTGGAGAACTGTGAAAAACATCATTCATTTAAGAAAAGGCCGTTGAGCTTATAGTTAGCATAGTTAACATAGTTCCATCATTTATTTATGGCTATACCACTAAGGACATATGTTAGGGGTGAGGTTAAAAAGAAGGGAAGTTTTTTTTTTCTATTAGTTTGTATATCAGTTTTTTATGGGTTTTCACTCCAAAAAAGAAGTCTGCTTTGATTTATGCCAGAGGCCGGGCCCGGTGGCTCAAGCCTGTAATCCCAGCACTTTGGGAGGCCGAGACGGGCGGATCACGAGGTCAGGAGATCGAGACCATCCTGGCTAACATGGTGAAACCCCGTCTCTACTAAAAAATACAAAAAACAAGCCGGGTGAGGTGGCGTGCGCCTGTAGTCCCAGCTACTCGGGAGGCTGAGGCAGGAGAATGGCGTAAACCCGGGAGGCGGAGCTTGCAGTGAGCTGAGATCCGGCCACTGCACTCCAGAGCCAGACTCCGTCTCAAAAAAAAAAAAAAAAAAAAAGATTTATGCCAGAGTCCGGGGCTATTTACAGATTAATGGCCTTTTTTTTTTTCTTCCTATACACAGTCTTCCCATATATACCACAGGCTACTTCAATGGCTGCAACCCACTTGCCAGAAGACAAGTTAACTCCCCTTTAGTCATGTCCAAACTATTACAAATTCCTTTTGTAGAATAATACCTCTCTTTGGGGCCATACCATATGGCTTACCCTTTCCAACCCCTATCTTTTGACCACATTTTTATCCTGTATTTGTTTCAGGGTAAATTGAAAATTCATGTGTGAGATTTGTCAAACACTGTACACTAAATTCCCAGGACCTCTTTGCTGTAGCAATCCAATGCATGGGGCCACTCTGGACCTTGCTACAACCTAGGATTTCTTGGGCTTACAAACGTAAACTCTGATGCCCACACTTTTGTCATAACTTTGCAAGCTTACTTTTTCCCTCCCCAAACCCATAACTCAAACCTACAAATCACATTAAGATGTTTATTTGCTCTCTGTGTATCAATATCCTTTTGGTTTCATGTCAGTGTAAGAAATTTCAATTATTTAGCCTACATAGTAAAGTAGGTAATTGTGCAGACCTCAGAGCAAGACTGCCTGGGTTAGAATTCTGACTCCAACATTTAATAATTATCATAAGGGTAAGATACTTAACCTCTCTGACCCTTGATTTTTCTTGTCTGTAAAATACAGTTTGTAAGAGCTCATTTTTATAAAGAAAATACATGTTTTTTATTTGTTTATTTTTTTCTATAAAGGAAAAGATAGCAGATTACATATGAGACTTAAAGTGGACCAGGAAAATAAATGATTATATTATGAAAATATCAATTTTTCATAAGGATAAAAATCACCTTATAAATGTAAATTTCTTGTATTTTAATACTTTCTTCCACGTATTATTGGGACTCTATCCCAAGTGTCTCAAACTTTTCTATAAGAGTTAGCACAGACTTCATTGTTTTTAAAGGAACTAAACTAGTCACAACATCTTTTTTTCTTTTTAGTCTGGGTGTATGTATTTAAAAGTTTATCGCTACTCTTGCCTGTCATCGTGAGTTACCCTAGCCCACACCAAAGGAAAAGGAATGCAACCAGACTGAGATCATGACACCAAATATTGCCTTTCTTGACAGAGTGCTGCCATCCCTCATGCATAGTCAAACAGGCAAACTGGCACAAGTTCAAGACCTCCGGAAAAACTCATCGTTTCTCCACTTTCTGTCACCTTAATTTAGCCGCTGGCAAAGAAAAGCTTAACCATTGCTTCAAGAAGGAGGGTAGGTAGGAGAACAAAGATGACTTGCAAAATATAACATCTGAAAAACTGCAGTTCCTTTGTGCAGATTTGCTTTTCTCTTTAGTGGGGAATTTCTCACAAGTTCTACCTTTACCTGAAGTGTCACATGGCTACATGAAGCAACATTCTCCTCACTGCACCCACTCAGGCTGACAAAACAGTCTCATTTCAAAGAACAGTAAGAGTGAGAATTATTGTTTCCAAAACAGCATAGTCTTGAAGTCTTCCTGGAAGAGAGTTCCTCCATAATTTTCACACATCAAAGTGATAATGAAGTGAATTCAGACGTCCATTTTTTAACTCAACAGTTGAAACAAACTCATCTTAAATTCTTTAACTGAACTACATCGAAGAGTTTGGAGATTAAATTATGCTTTACTGTATGACATTTTGTATCCCAAATCACAAGTTTTAGACTGAAGAGTCTGTTCCTCCTGATTTAACCCATATTGAGTTTGCACGTTGAGAAAGCATTGATTTATGCTTGGAGAAGCAGGATAATCTGATTTCTTGATTCTACCAATATCTAGTTGTGAGCTACAAATTATATAATCTTTCTACTTCATATTCCTTCTCTTTATGAGATACAGACTAGTTTACTATCTTCCCCTCTCTCATAGGGATTATGCAGCTTGGAATGTTGGCTTGCATTAGACTGAATATTGCTTCGTGATTCTTAATGGAAAATAAATAAATAAAAGTGGTTGAAGAAATAAGCTGTTCAGCTAAGAGGCCATATTAATTATTTAAAACTCTCACCAGAAATCATTACTATTTAATGTAAAAAGGACTGATGAATTTATAGGATTACAGGTTTTTTTCTTTACAAATAGCTGTGGAAATATATTTGTGTTTTAATACAAACATACATCAAGGATTAATATCAAATTTTGTATAATGTCATGACTTGTGAGAAAAAGAGATCAGCATATACGTAAGATCTTCTCAAGCATTGCCTTCTATATGGACAGCAATTAAGCAACGAATTCACCTTTAAACATATGTGAGATAAAATTTACAGAAGTTCATATATAAATAATTAATCATGGGTGTTTTTTCTTAAGCATTAGCCATGTTTAAAAGATGTGTAGATGTGTGTGCATTTGAATGAGTGAGACAGCCTGTAAAACACAGAGTACAATAAATATAAGGAAATATTTCAAAATTAAAAAATCATGAAAGAAATGACTTCAGAAGATGTGTGGCTCTTCCTCATATTTTTAGCTATGCATAAAGACTAAATCACATTCTAAAGACCATCAGAACAAGACATTTCTGGCTATCTCACTGATGTGTATTAGATTCTTATTGAATAAATTATTCTTATATTTTAAACTCAATTTCCTTGTGCTATACTTATTCAGAATGGTGGTGAACTAGTCCATCACATGCTACAGTCCGTAATTATTTGATTCATGGCATCTGAGGTACAAAGTGATCTCTTAGATCTGATTTTAAAACCATTTATATATATGTTTCATTTCTTAAATTTGTTATATTTGATGACATCCCCCTCTATTTATAGACTCCTTCAGAAATTACTTTTTCTTAATATGTACAATTTCACTAGGGAAGACCAAAGTTCTTGTGCTGATACCTTAACTGATAACAATAATAACAACATATTACTAAAATAGTAACTGCTTTTAACTTGTCAGAGCTCTTATTTGGCCACACTTCAGCACAACAAATTCTTCCCCAATTTGCTTCTGTTCCTTTCTTCGTTCTGGTTGTGTACGGAAGTCATATCTCAGCTAAAAGTATGCCATTTTGGTATTAAATAATTATTTTTAAAATGTAACTGGTTATATGGCACACACAATATCTTGGGGATGTGACTGAACTAATGAAGAAGAGAACAACTAAAATTATTTTTTTAAAGCTCATAAAACACCCGTAGGGAACGGTAGCCAATTTCTGTCATGCAATCTGGGCCAACCAGAGACCAGGCCTGTTTGAGCTCAAGATGAATACAGTCTTCCCGGTAGGTTTCATTCTCCAATCATTCATTCTCTTAGCTGTGATTGTCACTGAGAAACTCTTCATCAGTCCCTTTGACCACCTTCTCTGTCTGTCTTTAAGTACATGAGAACTTCTGGACACTTTTCTATCACAGGAAGCTGAGAAAAACACATTCCCAGGCCCTCTTTCAGCTCATCACTGATCCAACAAGGATGTTTTGAGGGTTCTGTGCCTCCAGTGCCTCCTTCCAGAGTCATACAAGGGAAGGGAGTCAGCAGAATTCTCTATACCTGCAGGGTTTAGCATACTTACTGGATGCTTGTAACACCTCTTTCTTTCCTGAAGACTGGTCTCCAAATGAGAAGGAGAAAGAAAAAGTCAAGAATGCTACAGCCTGCCTTTTTTGGTTTATAACGTTTTCTTCACCATTCTTGGTAAGGTTGTACTTTTATCCTTTCGTGTCATTCTTCATTCTTCCTTTAGTCCAGTCTCACTCAGATTAAGCTTATTTAGCAGAAAGATATACTTCTCACATAAATTATATATATATATATATATATATATATATTTTTTTTTTTCAGGGTTGGCCCACAATATGTTATCTAGAAGCTTTAGGAAGTTAGCAACTCTCTCTTGCCACAAACCTTGGTTTTCAAGCTAATGCCTTGTTCTGAGCTTAGCTACCTATCCTCTTCCCCGGAAGGGCCCTCCCAAATAAGGAGATGGAAGTTAGAAATAAAATATAATTAAGAGGAAATCAAAACAGAATACTTCAATATTTAAAAAAAGATTATCTTTGTTTTCTTCAACACAATCTGTACAGGAAGACAATAATTTAATTTTGAGATCAGATTCACTCCATTTTGTTACTTCTGCTTGCAGCCCTTGAAATCTTTCTTTCCTTTTTTTGGTATATCACACAATCTTTCACTTAAAAAAAAAAAACAAAAAACAGAACTTAGAAATAAATGATATGTAGAGAATAAACATCTAATTAAGCACACAGGCAGACAGATGGACACACAGACAGACATACACACATACAAATATTGATTTAAAAACCATAAATAAGAACCGTCACAAAAAACTACAAGGTGTTTTACTATTATTGTAAAATACATTCATATATTTGAATAGTTGGGTCATAAATAACTAATTTTAACTCACAAGCCAATGCATATTTATTAGTAGTTTCTGAGAGGAGCTCATTGTAGAGGCAAGTTATAGGTAAAATGTCCTGAACCGTTCTGGGCATGAGTAGAAGGTGATGTAATAATCATCTATTTTCACATATGATATAAGCAATCCAGTTGTGACCAGAATATCATTGCTCTCGGGCAGTCATTGTCTTCTTCCTTCTAATTCTATAAATTCAGGCCCCATGCCATACCTATATTTGCCATATGCACAAAACATTTTCTTACCCTAGACTCATTTGTAAATCACAGTGTCCTTAGAATCTTTTTGGACTTATTCAGAGTTTGGTCTTGAAATTACAGAAAATTGCTGCTTCAAACATACAGTACCCATGACTCTACTGCCACAGCTATAGCTAATTTCCTGTCTTGTTGCAATTGCACAAATCTGTGCAAATGCTGAAAATTCAAAAACTTATCATTTAGTGAAAATAAGTTCTTTTACAGCCTTTCTTAAATAGCTTTTGCAAAATGCTTTCTGATTATGTACACTTTTTTCTATGTGATTGAAAGGTTTGAAAGCATTTTTCATTCATTAAATATTTATTGAGTTACTACTACAGGACATGCACTGTTTCCACTTTAGTCTAAGTAGTGCCTGGAAGTCTTTCTTCAAATTTATATAAGCACAGTTTCCTTCATTTTTTTTTTTCTTGTTTTCTCCTACAAACATCCTCCCTAGCATTGAGGATTTAAAGTACTTCCCTGGAAAAAAATACTACCTTCAGAAGATTATAGTTTTAGTATTTCTTATTCAATAGTATAGAAAATATCCTAAACTTGAAGAATATTTTGTAATCATTTAAATTCCCAGCATATTAAAAAATAGCTTTTTCCTGTCTACTTTAATAAAACTATGACCTCTAATTTAAAAAAAAAAAAATTTTTTTTTCACTCAGCAAAAACCACAGATCCTGATACACTAGGATAGTATTAAGGATTGGGAAGAGAGAGAAGTGCCAGCATCAAACATAGAATGTTAAAGTCCATAAGAGAAGACCCATAATTACCTATGATGGGAAACAAATAAGCAAACAAAATATACAGTTCATTAGCTTTTGAATATTTCTGCTTCAAGTGGAGTCAGTAAAGACATATTGGGGAAAACAACACAATATACTGAGATATGTCATTTCAATCCAAAGTTGTAGAAGTAAATTCACACACATACACACACATGCACACACACACACACACTCCATAAAGATAAATGCTCACATGTGCAATGGACAATTGTTGATTCAAAACAAATGTTTTGCTTCCACCCACAGGCAGAGGAAAGCAGTGACTCCAGTCATACTGTATTTGCTTTTCATCACCTGAAAAGCCATGTGTTTATGTTGAGTACAGAATAGTGTGTTAAGCACGTTCAGCTATTGCAATCACAAATTATTTAGGGTGACTGAGCAGATATACTACCTGTGATGATTGTTGATCTCAATACTACAGTAATTTCACAGTATAACTTAGGTACATAATAAATGCAAGTCTATAAATCCATCTCAAAGGGTTTACCCTGATCCCCAAATGTTACTCAGTTTAGCAGATATCACTGTGTAGCTTTGATATGAAATGCCAATATGCCTGTGAAACTGCAGGTTTATATTATAAAGAATTCTGACAACTTGCCCAAGTAGAAGAAGCTGTAAAACAAAAATTAAACAATTGTGTTAAAAATAAGAATAGTCTTGATCTCTTAGACTAATTTGATCACATATGTAATACAGAACCTTAAATTGCAAGGGAGGTATAAAAGGTATAACTTATGCATTAAAACTATCATGACTGTATGACAAAGTAACTCGGTTTTAGATACAAAATAGATACTATCAAAATATACAGGAGTCTCCTGATTATTCATAGAAAGAAGAAAACAATTCAAAAATTTGTATAATTCCTATGCATAATTTTCCCTAATGTTTCAGCATTGTTACTTAAAAAATATTTTCAAATATCTAGATGTTGGCTCTGGAAAGAAGAAGCAAATAAATAGAGATACTGTGGTATAAACATGGAATATAATGTATGAATAAATGTTTTAAATTATAAATAGGAGAAAATCAATATTATAATTCAAAAGTACTTTTACAAATGTAACCACAACTCGTTTTATATAATATTTTTGATAATTTGTAGTTTAGAAAGATTTTTCCAAGTTTCAACAAAAGTTTTGAAACTGACTGTGCTTATTGCTTTATTTGTCAAAGGATGTCTCTCTCCAGCCAAACTAAATACAATCTAAATACTTCTCTTCTTGCCAAGGCATACTGTATGTAAGCTTTCATTTTATGATTGGATATATGTTTAGACTCTCTGATTGGATATATTTTTGCTTATTTTTAGATTTTGTAAGAAAACAAGAATAAATGTCAGCCACAAGGCTAGTTTCCCAAGTCTTCTGTTCCTGCCTGAAAAGTTGAAGAAACATATCAATGAACTTCTTTTTCACTATCCCTGTCTTCCTGTAAGGAACAATTTCCAGAGCATGAGTCACAATATTTTTTGTTAGTTAAAACAATTCTATGACACCAATAAAACAGGAATTTAATAGCAAGATATTTGCTATTAAAAAACAGCACGATATTTGCATTAGTCTTACATAATTGAACTCTGAAAAATAAGCAGCATGCGTATCCATTTCACTAAGCCATTCCACATAAAGAATATATTTTTGGCCAAAAATGTAATTCCTTGAATACTTGATAAAGCAAATATCTTTTGACTTTTTTAAAATTAAAGTTAGTCCATTATTCAGAGCTAGGAAATGTTCAGAGTATGAAAATGGAAAATATTTTGAAGGACTGGATAATTGTTAAGGCATGAAGATAAGTTTCAGTGACAAAGATAATACTGGTAACATAAGCAGCAATGTGTGTTGTGTAATAATTAAATGTTCAGTCATTTTCTATGTTCTTTATATCAGTTAACTCATTTATGTTTCTGGCTGATTAATATCCACAGATGTAGAACCTGGACCATAAATAAGTCAGGTGACTTGTCCAAGTTCATATTAATGGTAGAACTGGCTTCAACTTGGGATTTTAACCAGGGTTGAAGGACATGACTCTAAATTTTACATATGGAAGAAAATGAAACCTGCCCCTCTGAGACTAATGTGCATAATGTCCAAACTCCCCATTTATTTAATAAATGAAGTAAAAGTATTGTGACATGTGATTATAATACATTTCTGGAATAATAGTAATAACATCCACACATTTGATCAAAATGAATTAGTTTTATGTAAAAAGCAAACCTTGAATTTTTTTCTAGGGACCATCACTACAGGAGAATAAGAAGTGATGTGTGGAACTATATAGATCCACAAAACAGAGAAAAATGGGATTCAGTGAAGTCACTGATGGGCAAGGAGTATGATTGTGTATTCCAAATTTCATGTCAAACTTCCCATGTGGCCCAGACTATTATTTCTAACCTAAAATGTCTGAGATTGCCTGGTAAGCTTGTGGATTTATACCTGTTAGGTACCAAGAGCTAAAATTTCACACCATCAAGGTATTTGCTATTAAAAAACAGTAAGATATTTGTATTAGTCTTACCTAATTGAACTGAATCAGTTCAGTTTTTCTGAATCAGAAACACTGATAAAGCAAATTGTTTATATGCTAGGCTATGTTTGGAAAATTTGTCAATTTGGGTTTTATAGAGTTTGATTTTTGGCCAAGTACAATTCAGAGAGTTTCTATTGAGTCTAAAATGTTACTTAAGTCCTCATGTAACTTTCCACTTACATAAACAAATTACCCCCTACCAAATAATGTTGCATACAATATAAAACTCTTCAAAATCTTTTCCAGGCACTTGGCATTGTCTCTAACAACTTCTCATTTAAAGAGTGAGGGTGCGGTAACAGGCGATGGATTCTCACTATTCATACAATAGTAGTATAGTTTAACTGTGTCCCACAAAAATCATGTGTTGAAAATTTAACTTCATTTAACAGTGCTGGAAAATGAGGCCTAATGAGAGACTATTAGGCCATGAGGGATCTGCCCTCATGAAAAGATTAATGTCATTCCTGCATTATTGTAGGACTGACTTCCTTATCTCAGCAGTGGAGTGAGCTTGGCCCTCTTTTTTCTCTCTCCCTTTCTCTCTTCTTCTGCCATGAGATGACAAAACAATGCTCTCACAAGATGCCTGTCCCTTGATCTTGAACTTTCCAGCCTCCAGAGTCCTGAGCCTATAACTTTCTGTTCATTATAAATTACCCAGCCTTGGGCATTCTGTTATCACATCATGAAACAAACTAGGGCAAATAGTATATGTTTTATCTACCCACAGAAAGTCTTCAGTCCTCAACCAGCTTCTATTTTCTTGGCATCCAAGATATCTAAATTTTGCAGACCTTGAAATGAATTGTTACTTGGCCTTAGGTGAATTACTTAACATTTCAGAGTATTACCTTTCTTATCTGTAATATATATATGTATCTCTCATCTGTAATATATATAGTATGTATATGTGTGTATAATGCAAATATACATACATATATTTGATAAACACTCATCAGTTGTGATATAAATGTATAGACACATAGATTAAATACATAACAATACATATAGCACTTTTTATTTATACAAAATATATGTGGTGTGTATATGTGGGTATATATAAATGTGTGTATATATAAACACATGCAAAGTTTTGTTACAAGTGAACTGTCTGGTATATAAACTGATAAATATTAGGCACTTATGAATGCTTTTAATTGAATTAAGAAGCAACCAAAAATAGAAAAAAAAAAAAGTATCCTGCATGATATCAGCATTCTATTCTGAATACTGAGTTTGCTCCCTAAGAACAATACTGTGTTATTTTTTAATAATGATGTCTGAGACTGGCAGGATATTGATATTGAGCTGATCCAATGTAATAACGTGAAAAATCAATGAGATCTTCAAGGTCAGAAACCACATGTAGGCCGGGCGCGGTGGCTCACACCTGTAATCCCAGCACTTTGGGAGGCCGAGGCAGGCGGATTACGAGGTCAGGAGATCGAGACCAGGGTGAAACCCCATCTCTACTAAAAATACAAAAAATTAGCCAGGTGTGGTGGTGGGCGCCTATAGTCCCAGCTACTTGGGAGGCTGAGGCAGGAGAATGGTGTGAACCTGGGAGGTGGAGCTTGCAGTGAGCCGAGATCGCGCCACTGTACTCCAGCCTGGGTGACAGAGCCAGACTCCATCAAAAAAAAAGAGAGAGAGAAAGAAAGAAACCACATGTATCAGAAAAAAAGTGATATTAATATTGATACAACTCTCAGGATTCAAGATCTTAATATGTGAATGAACTTACATCAGAGTTCATTAACTGATTCTATTATTTGTTTTAACATGTTTCTAGCTTCACAAACGAAAAAATCAGTGCAAAAACTTTTATGTTGCCTTTCCCTTTACCTGGAGCACTGTTACTCCACAGATCCCCTTGTTTCGTCTCTTGCTATTCAGGTCTTTGGACACTTGTCACCCCTCAAGGAGCACCCTGGCTAACATTTCACACCTATCAGTTTCTTTTTGTTTGTAACTTTGCATTACCTGATACTATATCATGTCTTGTATTTACTTGTTTATAGTACCAATCCCTGGGAAAATGTAGGGAACAGACCTTTTCCTCTTTGGCCCACTGTCAAGAGAGGAGTTAGAAGACAGCCTAGTGCGACCAGATTCTTCACAAGAAATGGATCTGATTATATCATTTTAGATCATTTTTGACTCTTCTTAAATTTTACGTAAATATAAATATACAGTATGTACTCTCTGAAAACTTACCCTTTTCACTGAGTGAAACATTTTTGGGGGATGATTAATAATGGCACTGACTATAGCAGTGTTTTGTTCATTTTATTATTGAGTAGTATGCAAGTCTAGGAATACACCACAATATTATACATCACCATGTCTTTACATGGTGAACATTTGGGTTGTTTTCACCTTTTGGTTATTATTAACAAAGCTGTTAGAAATATAAGTATTGTTGTAGATATATTTTTTATTAATCATGTGGAATTGCTGTCAATGTTTTTAAATGGTTGCTAAATTTTATAAGAAACTGACAAACTGTTTTCCAAAGTGCTTTTAATATCTTACACCTCCACCAGTGACATATGAAAATTTCAGTTCCTCCGGATCCAAGGAAACAATTGGTATTGTCTATCTTTTTAATTTGGGGCATTCTAATGTGTGAATGAAATGCTGTTTTGTATCATATTGTGGTTAAACTTTGTACATCCTAATGCCAAATATTTACATGCATTATTAGCCATCATATATCTTCTTTCGGGAAATTATTAAATAAGAAGTTTACTTTTCTTATTTGAGTGCGTTGTCTTCTAACTATGAGATTATACGATTTTTGCATGTGTTTTAGACACATAGTTCTTATCAGATAAATGTATTGAGAATGTTTTTCTCTGCCTGTGTTTTACTCCTCAATTTTTGAGGGATTTGTTTTAAAGAACCAAAACGTTTAAGTATTTTTGAAGACCAGATTAAAAATTTTTATTTTATAGTCCTTGTATTTTGAGTATTATCTAAAGTTATGGACCTGCCTCAAGGTTATGAAATTTTGCTTTTATTCCCTATGTTTTTCATTTTACATGTAGATATATGGTCCATTTTGAATTTAATTTCCTCTTTTCGAATGTCTGTTTTTAAATTAATTGTTATTTAAACTTTTTTTTTTTATTTTCAGGTATAAGCATATAAAAATACACATTTCAATGCAAGCACCTCTTTAACTGTATCCTGCAAATTTGGTTACTTAGTGCATTCATTTCTTTTCAGTTCAATTGTTTTTAGTATTTCCTTTGAGATTTTTTTATTTGACTGAAGGAGTATTTACCAGTGTATTACTTAATTGGCAGATATTTCAAAATTTCCTTATTTTAAAATTTATTTTCACTTTCCCCAAAGAATATACCCTGTAATATTTATTGTTTTTGAGATTTGCATGCTCCAGTACATAATCTATCTTGGTGAACCTTATTTGTAGACTTGAAAATAATATGTATTGTTTAACTGTTAGATGTGGCAGTGGTACTATCAGTTAGGTCAAGCTGATTACAGTGTTGCATAATTAATGCAACAAGTTATCAATACTATAATTCTGTTTACTGAATTTTTTTGGTGTTATTACCTTTATGTATTTTACATATAATATGTGTACATATATACATTATAACCACAATGTACAATATAGTTTTTCTTTAAATTTCTAGTTTTCCTTAAAGGAATTGGAAGAAGACAAAAAAATTTTATTTTACCAACTTATTTATCATTTCTAATCCTATAGATTTCAATTTCCAACTAATTTTCTTTCAGTCTGAAGTAAATCTTTTATTATTTGTAGTTGTGGAGGCCTAATAATTAATTCAACATTAATTTATCTGAAAACCTATTTATTTTACCCTAGACATATAATTCTGTAATGACAAGTTTATCCTCCCATTTCCATTTATCTTCTACTGTATCTGATATACACTGAGTTGTCATTTAAATTTTTGTTTTCCTTGATATAATATGCTCTTTTTTTCTAACTGCTTTCAAACTTTTCCTTTGATCTTTTATTTTTAGCTGTTGAATATGATGTATCTAGATATAAATTTCTTTAATTTACCCTACTCAAGGCTCACCGAACATCTTGAATCTGTACATCAATGTTCTTCATAAAATTTGGGAAACTTTGGCCATTTTTTCTCCAAATATTTTTCTGCCTCATTGTTACTTTCTTCTCTGTGTGATGCTTTAATTACACATATGTTCAACATTTTAGTATTGTCCTGCAGGTCCCTCAGGATCTTGCCCATGATATTGAATAATCGTGGCTCCCTGTTTTTCAAATTACATTGTTTTTACAAGACTATCTTTAAGTTCATTGACCTTTCTTTCTACCATTGCTATACTATCCTTAAGCTGATCCAGTGAATTTTTTTATTTCAATTACATGCTTTAGATCTACAATTTTCACTTGGTCCTTTTTATACATTCCATTTATTTGCTATATTACCCTGTTTACTCATTACATCCACATTTTCCTATGAATATTTCAACATATTTTCCCCTCGATATATTTTGGTAATAGATTTAAAGACTGCTAATTCCAATATTGAGCTCTCTTCAGAGTCAATTTCTATTTTTTTCTTGTTCATGGGTAACATTTTCTTTTTCTTTTTTTTTTTTTTTTTTGACATTACACTTAACACTGACTGTACACTTAACATTGCCAGTGTATTTTGTGAAGACTATAGATTTTAACTTGTTAAGTCTTATTTTCAACATATCGTTAGGGTGGACCTGTGGAAAACATAAGGTATTTTTTAAGCCTCTAACTATAGGAAACTGTTGAAGGCGGAAAGAGTGAGGGTCATGATCAACTCAGTATACCACTGGAGGCTCCATGAGTAAACAGCAAACTGTTCTCATGACAGCAGGTTGTTAGCAAACTGACAAACTGCGTCTGCCGCCCAGAAGGAATCCTGAGGGCAGTCACGACCCAGGCACAAGTGTTTCTTGTGATTAGGCATATCTGAAGCCTGTTAGCCATCATATGAACCTACGATCAATCAAGCAGCTGACCAATCGTTAGCTCCTCCTGCCCACTCTTTCTACCCAATAAATACGAAGAGTTGTGGAAGCTCAGGGTGGCGGCTCCCTTTGCTCACTAGAAGCAGTGAGCTCTCTTCTTCTTCCCCTCGCCCTCTCCTTTAAAACAGTTCCTTTTGTCTTTAAGTTTTCATTACTACATTCCATGCGGCCCTTCCTTCAGTCTTATGATGATGGTCTCAAGTAGTAACAGTAGTAACTGTTGTAATGACAGTCTCAAGTAGTAACTGTGGCAGTCTGCCACAGGAAACACTTTCTGAATCTAAAGTTCTACCCAGTGATCTTTATTAGGCTTGATTTTAGGAATTTGTATCATTACTCTAGAGTAGACTATAAGAAATCGTTCTTACTCCTAATGCATAATCTTTTTATTGCCTTAGCTGAATTCCTGGGGTATCAACTCTCCTCTCTTGCTGGGTCAGAATTCCAGTATCTTTCAGCATTGCTCAAACCCTAGTGCTTCCCTTCTGTTCGCAACTCTGTAATAATTGAGTCCCTGCCAGAATATGTGTAGCTCAGCATTCAGTTAAGGCCTCGAAAACAAATTCTTCATAATTCCACTCTTCTTGACTCCCTTTGGTGACTTGAGTATCTTATATATCTTATATTCTGGCTGCTTCAGAAGCCACAAGCTCTATTCTCTGTTTTCTCAGCTCAGAGGGATCATGGTGCTTTTCTTGTGTTCAAGCTCTCTGAAACAAATTGGAACATTGTCCAAAGGTGCAGAAGTGTGGCGGCTGTACAGCCCATCTTGAGAGGGGATTGCAGTTTCCCTTTTCTCAGGGATTGCAATCTCAAGTTGCCTATGATTCTATGCCTGAAAATAGTTGTCTTACATATTTTGTTCAGATTTTATTTTATTTTATTTGGTGAAAGCACTAGTCCCATACCAGTGATCCTACAATCTCTGACAGATGAAATTCCATTACACATTTTAATTTCTCAAGAAAATAATTTTTCATTGTATACTACTAAATATGAATGGAATGGACTAATAAACATTATGTAATACTTGATTTATGCATGTATTTATAAAATAAGCATAACATTTTAATAGTTGATTAAACATCCACTTTTAAAAATAAAATAATTTATTTCAGTTTAAATTAAAATATTTTATAAGGTAGTTACTTGTACTAATGTCATTTAGATAAAATATTATAGTTATTACTCAGAATTATTATTGAAATTATAGCAGTAATAATCAAATAATACCTTCTGTAAATACTGACATAATTAAAAATTGTTTTGTTGTATATGGTTTATAGAGACACATACATATACTAATTCTCAGCTATATGTGTAATTTCCAGTATTATACTCAAAACACTAGATTTTAAAAAAGTTTTTAGCTTGTTCATTATCTACTATAATAAAATGTTAATTTTTTGTTATTTTTTTCCAAAGGGAACAATTTAACTTAAGTATGTGATGTAATAACATGCATGAGATATCAAAAATCCTTCATAAAATCAGTTTACAATAAGTGTTACATTATTTTAATATCATATTCTTCTAAAACTTGACAGTTAATTCCTAAAATAACCACTAAAGTATTTTCTTAATTATATAAAAAGTTGAACAGTTGGTATTACCCTTATTTGTCAAATTAAAAATACAGTAACTAAGTAGAATAAAGCATTTAGAAAGTTCTGTCACATAATTTATAGACATGTTCTCAATTTAATATTAATTTTTCTAACAAATATTTAGTAAGCACTCCCTGTGCATTTAGACATGAGTAACTTGGGATAAAGTAGTCAGCAATATAGGCATTATCTCCTTCATGAGAATTGATGGCTTAGTAAGATAATCACTTAGCTTGAATTATTAAAATGAGTCAGACAGGCATTGTTTGAATATATACACACATGTGCACACATAACTACATACATACATACATACGCATGCATATTTTCATCTATTTCTCATGCTAACTCTATAAAGTCCTTGTTATCACCATTTTATTGATCATGTTATAGAGGTATATTTTACCAGGGTGTCATATGACAACACTGTTTATTCTTGTTATTGGTGGTGGTGGTGGTGGTGCTTGTTTTTGGTCACAAATTCTTGGCTTTCATAAAACACTGTAGAGCACTCCCTACTATGAAATTCTTTGGCATGAAAGGCATGCACTGTCAAGATGGTATAAGAGAAACTACAGAGAATAAGGAAATTGCATTGGATTTAATCGACCTGACCCTATAATACTGCCTGTCTTTGTAACATAGCTCATCTTTCCATTTTTAATAGCCAGTTACTTTTTTGATAGTTACTACATTTTCTCTGCATTTAATATTAAGCTATCAGTGAAAACTTTAGCTAAAAGTGAACCTGTATCATTTTCTATTTCTTCACTCTATATCTACATTAAGCAAAGAATAAACTCAGGTAAAGGTAGGTATAGTCATGTTCTCAGTCCTCTGGCTTCTCCCCTCCCCCATCCACAGTCTCAGGCATCTTCTTTCTATAACTGTCATCCACGCTTCGGCCAGCCACCTGGCATCTGATGTGATCTGTGTTTGTATAGATAACATCAGTATAATTCGGTCTAAGGTCTTTCAGACAACCTCTCTCAACTAGCTCAGTCTCTTTGACCTGTGTTCTAGCAGAATAAAGGCCATGTCCCCTTGAAGCTTTCACTGAGAAACATCATCTATTAATTGGTGAATCGCTTTCAACCTCCTTACTTCCATCCGTGGAAAGTCTATGGTTTTCAGTTGCTTATTTGTTTACTTGATGTTTGACAGAAAAGCAAAGTAAAATGACAAGAATAGCAGCCATTTTCCTGCTTATGTGCATATCACTCTCTCACACACACAGACGTAAGCCTGGGTGCATGTATATCTACTCCCCAGTGCCTGTAGGGAATCCACGTTTGTTGAAGCCAACAATTATCCATGCAGCTCTCCTACCATGTGCTCCCAGTCACCAGCTGTCTCGCTTTCCAACATGCTGAGGCTTTTGCTCTTCCCTGAAGCAGTTCACATGGGCACCATGATCCTCTCAGCTTAGTCTCTGATTCTAATCCTTATCCTAGGGTCTTGGAGCTTTTCGCTTCTTTTAGCTATTTCCAGTTTGAAATTCACATTTATTACTGGCTCCTGCTTCCAGAAGTGTTGGCTGTAAGGAAAAGGATTAAAATGAATCACAAACTATTTTCATTTATTCTACTAAAGCTTTTCCTAATAGCCAAGGCACGCTGATATTATACAAGCTCAGTGATACCCACAAGTGGAAGTCTTTTGAATTTTTGTATTAATTGACACTATACGAATGTGATTAACTTGTTCATACCTAAGCTTAGGTACAGCATATTACCTGTGGGAGCAAGATTCAGGATTCGTTCTGATTGGGATCAAGTAATTTTCGTTTATTCCATAGGTAGTATCACTCCTAGCCTCGTCACTCTAAGATAAGATACTTCTTTCTCATAACGTCTCTATTCACTGACTCAGTATTAATTCTTTTGGTAATTTGCTCCTTTTTTTTTTTTTTTTTTTTTTTAATAACTTCTGGGTTTAGCTGCCTCACGTTACAAGAATGGCTTGTCATCCAATATACTTTTTTTTTTTTTTGAGACGGAGTCTCGCTCTGTCGCCCAGGCTGGAGTACAGTGGCCGGATCTCAGCTCACTGCAAGCTCCGCCTCCCGGGTTTACACCATTCTCCTGCCTCAGCCTCCGAGTAGCTGGGACTACAGGGGCCCCCCACCTCGCCTGGCTAGCTTTTTGCATTTTTTAGTAGAGACGACGGGGTTTTACCGTGTTAGGATGGTGTCAATCTCCTGACTTCGTGATCATCCGCCCGTCTCGGCCTCCCAAAGTGCTGGCATTACAGGCTTGAGCCACCGCGCCCGGCCCCAATATACTTTTTTTAATATTCTTAGTACACATAATAATAACAAGACACCTAAAAATAATTAAGAGAAGCTGGCACTTAAATTTTGATTACATTTTATTTCAAAGGCCATCCAACATTCTATTTAAGACAGAAAAAAAAAGCATATATATTTAACACCTTAAATTTAGAGATTATAAAGTAGCGCTAAAAATACAAAACAAACAAACAAAAACACAAATTTCCCATTTTGTGAAGAAACCAATCAAAATGCTGTGTGTAATCCCCTGATGGTGATCTTGCCTTCGTCTCAGTGGGTAACTAAATAATGCTTTAATAACAGTTAACTGACAAAGTGGTTGCAGTGGATATTCTTGGAGGACTCCTTTTACTTCTTACCGCTCTCTATTGACCTAATAATTAGTTTTTAATAAGAAAAGGTCAGCTTCTCATTCCATTTCTGTCTAAGGTGCTACTCAATGATTCACAATTTTCCTTTTCTTTTAACCTTATATATGTTTCTTGCCAACATCACCCACAGTGAAAAGAGCCCAAGCCAATGATGTCTACTTGCAGGTTCATTTGGGTTAAAAGAGAGTCTGGGTAAGAACAGACACAGTTTAATCTATTTATCATAAAAGCTAGAAAATTCAAATGGCATGTCTTGCTGAGGGCAGGTCAGTCATAGCTGTAAAGTAAAAGTGATAGCACACTTAAACTTGTAAATAAAGATTGCCATATGGATTTCTAGATGTCTTGATTCACTTGTTTTAACTTTAAAATATATTTTTTCTTTTCATAATATCTTCAGTTTTAGATTTTTATTGCAGTAGTTTTCTTATAAATCCATCCCACAAACAACAATAACAACAACAAATCTCTCAAGTTTCAGCCAAGTTTCTTCAGGGCTCTGCAATCTGGAACATAATTTTCTTAAAGTGTAACCACTGCATTCTATCCTAATGTCCACAAGAACAAGACCTTACTCTCAGAGAAATGGTAAATATAGTCCCTTGTTCATAATACCCACTTCAAACCAGGAACCAGAAAGTCAACCCATTACAGTAAGTTTGTTTTAATGTGTTCAGTCCTAGTAACTGAGCCACTTTTCCTCCCAAGTCCACAGTCCAGAGTTTCAGAGAACAAGGGGAAAACTGAAAAGCTCCTGTCACCTTTTGCAATAAATATCTTTCCCTAGTTCAATAATAAACCTATTGTAGAATGAGAAGTGAGAAAATGAGAACCTGAAGAAGAAAATAGATCCAGTTATTCAAGTCATTTGGAAGGTAATATTATGTTGATCATATGTCCGTAATGAAGATGAAGACAGGAAATTGCATCTAGTTACTTCAAAAAAAAAGGGGGGGGGGGCGGTATTTTAATGAGAAACAAAACTCTCTACTCAGGGAGTGGCTTATGGGTGCATGTAGTAGCCTCCCTTTACTGCCATTTAGTCAGAAGAAACAAAGAAGTAGCTGTCTACATCTGACCCTACATCACATGTGGAAATCCAGACTTCCAAATACAGTGACAGACAAAAATGCAATGATAATAATACTATAAGATATCATGGAAATTGACTAATAAAGAGGAACATGTAAAGAAGTAGGGGGTAAGATTCAATAACAAAAAAAAAATGAAGCAAAATAACAATAAGAAAAGACTCTAAGAACATGGTAATAATAATATTGGGATACAAAACAGCAGTTTGAAAGGCAGACTGGAGGTACATCCTTTAATGGTTCCAGAGGACAGAAACAAATTCTTTTAAGGCTGCCTGAAGGTGAGGAGAGACAAATATAATAAGCCCTTGAAACAAAATTTGCAAATAATACAGCTTGCTAGAGTCTTTTTTCCTTTTTTTTTCTTTTATTTATTTTTTTCTTTTTTGAGACAGAGTCTCGCTCTGTCGCCCAGGCTGGAGTGCAGTGGCGCAATCTCAGCTCACTGCAAGCTCCTACTTCCGGGTTGCGCCATTCTCCTGCCTCAGCCTCCCGAGTAGCTGGGACTACAGGCGCCTGCCACCACGCCCGGCTAATTTTTTTGTATTTTTAGTGGAGACGGGGATTCCCCGTGTTAGCCAGGATGGTCTCAATCTCCTGACCTCGTGAACCGCCCGTCTCGGCCTCTCAAAGTGCTGGGATTACAGGCGTGAGTCACCGCACCCGGCCAGATTACTAGAGTCTTAAAGTGAGCAACGTTAATTTAGACTCTGTGACTTAGGCAAGTTTTCTTTTTAATATATTTCCCTCATTTTCCTTATGTATGAAAGATGATAATAATTACATTGCCCCAGTATTTTTAAGTGTTGGCTGAATTAACCCTTGTAAGTATGTAGAAAATAGTAGGCAGTGTTAACTACTGGAGCTTTATCTACTATTATATATGTCTATGAATTGCTAAGTTGCAGAAAATTTAATACTAGTTCATAATGTATTGTTGTTAAACTATGCTTTAATAGTATTCTGGATTTTTTTGTAACTTAGACTGAATATTAATGCAAATTTCTGAAATTGAGAGGCTAAAATATTGATGGATTTCTGGACATTGATAAAACTATGAACTCCATTATGTTAGACAGACTTTTTTTCAGGAATTTATAATAATCCACTTTAATAAAATAACACTTTTATGGAATGGAATACTAGAATGGTCTACTCGAACTGATAGTAATTTTTCTCTCTGATCAGGTGTCCACAAGAAGCCAAATTTTAACCAGAAGTACAGTGACCCTAGGACTGGAACAAGGTGGGCAATTGTCTGATTCTAATGTATGAAGGTAGATCGGAATTCTGTTAATGTTCTCTTTAGCCTGACTAACCTTTAGATAGGCTTTTTCCTGATTATAGGCCTGATGGAGCTCAGAAAATGATACTAAAAAAATATGCTACCTTGGAAAACTGAGTATTTTAAGCTACAGGAACTTGGGAAAACCATGCAATCAGGAAGATCACTCTTTGACTTTCTCTGGCCTTTCTCTCCTGAAGCAGGTTGTAAAATGATTATCTGACCTACCTTCCCTGAAAGTAGGTCATAGGATGCTCACTAGAGTGATCCTTCCCTATACTGGAGGCCTAGAAGCATCTAAACAAACAGGTCTTGCTAAATTCCCCCCAGTTTCTTACTGTTAGATGATGCCCTTTTATCCTCCAAGTATATTTCTGCCCTGAACATCTACAAAAATACACAATTTTCTCTGGGTCTTTAAGTCTTCATTTCTGAAGGCTGCCATGTCACATAAAATTTATATTAAATAAATTTAAGCACATTTATTTGTTTTTCTCTTTTTAATCTGGGTTAAAGTTTTTTAAAAACACAATATTTTATAATCAGGAAAGGAGAAAAAGAGACTATATTTCATATGAAGTGCCACAGTCTGTAAGGTGGCCATCTCACAGACTGAGAAGCATGCTTCCAGCCAGGACCAGAGACAGGTACTTGGAAGGAGGTTGGGGCGAGAGTTTTATTCTGAACACATATTCAGTAGATTACAGGAGGAGCTATGAATATTAATGAAAATGGTCCTGACACATGGATATTGAACAAACATGCATGTAACATATGACCTATGTTTATTTTGGGATGGAGACAACATTTAAGTGTATTACAATTTTTGCTGTTTATATAACAATTGGTATTTTCAGGACACAAGTTCACGCAAGTGCACTATCTCTGTAAACCAGTCAGAATCAGTCCATAGTCTCCAGTCTTCTTACCAAAAGAAAGCTATTGAAATCTATCTCTTGACAATCAAAGCTGTCGTTACATGCAGTTGTGGAACAGGAGCTGGGGAGTCAGTTAGTAACTGATGGAGCTACACATTGTTTTAATATTGCTTATATTGAGGCCAATGCTTGCTTAGCTTCTAGAGAAAAAGAAAAATCTTGTGGCTGTTAGAGAATCATTTATCTTTAAGTGTAGGGGTGCATGACTTAGCCCTGGCCAGGCATCACCTTAAGTCCTATTTGTAATTTGGTATCTTATTGCCACAAAGAGTCTTTTCTGTCAGTCTTAGGATCTCTATTTTAACATTAACACTGCTCAGTTGTGTTGTGTGTAAACCACAAAATGTGTCTGACCTCCCATCTCATCATGACCAGGAACTCAGCTTTAAGGTTTTTCTGGGGTCCCCTGGCCCACAAGGGGATCCATTCAGTTGGTGAGGGTGGTAGAAGTTTATTTTTAGTTTACATCTGTCTTTTATTTTAGAGTTTGAATTTATTCCTTTGAGATTCAGACCTTCTATCACTCATAAATGTCTCTGTCAGGGACCTGAGAGTCATCGCTTTGAAATATAACCATCAGAAAGATAAAGTCCCCAGTCTCAGTCGTCCATTCTCTGTGGAAGAGAAGGAGCTTAACTTTTATAAGGGCTAATTAGCAAACACAGGTAGTCTAACACATCGACCAATCTCCCCACTAATACCTTCAAGGAATTTTCTGCTAGTTCACTGCAGCATTTAAAAACTCTCCCACCTTTTGTTTCAGTAGACCTGAGATCAATTTTTTTTTTTGCTGTTACACTAGTCTTGGTCCCTGTTGCAATAGTCTCCAATAAAGTCTCCTTTTTTGTTTTTTTGTTTTTTTTCTGTTTAACCCATCCAGTGCAATTTTTATTTTATGGAGCTGAAAGCATGATCTCTGCAACTTCATGTGCTAAGGCCCTCGATTTTCTTCGTTGTTTTATTCAATACTGCCAACCTCTGATTCTTTTTATTTTTTATATTTTCTCCTCTACCTCAGTGTTTCTCAACTGTGGTTTGAAGCGTCTGAGGGGATTTAAGATACCATAGTCTGATTTAATTCATCTAAAGTAGGATGGGGAATTGGTATTGTTTTAAATTGTCCGAGATTGCAGTAATTGACAATATTGAGAAGTATTTTTCCAGAGGATAAAACTTTTCCTTTCATGCAATGCTTCTACACCCATGTAAAGTAAAATTGATCAGATACTCATCCATCAAATTAAAATTGCCTGCCATTCCTGACATTCCTGGCCTTTATCTACATTGTCAATTCAGGGCTTATGAAACTCTTCAATCACATAGTTATTGACATCCTCTACTTGTTTCTATTATAGAAAACAGAGACCATACTTTATAGCCATATATTACTAGTTTAGCTCACAAAGACAACATTAAATTCTGAAGTGGGGAAAGTAGAAGACCCAATTTATCTCCCTTTTTCATTTGGCCAATTTCACTGAGTTTATCCAATCTCATCCTCAGAACTACTTCCTTTTCCCTCACACTATTCAAGTGTGTTGCATAGATGGCCGCACTGGCATCACATGAGAGCTTGATAGACATGCAGAAGACACACCCACCATGTACTAAATCAGAATGAGCATTTCACAAAATACCCAGGTGAATTCTATGCATATCAACCTTTGGGGTATATGGCTTAACTATTAATATAGTAATAGTTTTTTGACCACTCATATGCATGTCCACGGCAAGCCGGATTTCCTGCATTAATTTTTGTATTACTCTTGTCTAGTACAACCCTGGTATTTAGTAGGCATCTAATATATACATTGAAGACATTACTGTTTATTTATTCATAGTCTTCTTTATTATTATTATTAAATTCTCTTTTTTTTTTTTTGACAGAGTCTCACTATGTCGGAGGGTGGAGTACAGTGGCACTGCGTCGGCTCACCACAACCTCTGTCTCCTGGGTTCAAGCAATTCTCCTGCCTCAGCCTCCCAAGTGGCTGGGATTACAGGCACCCACCACCACGCCTAGCTAGTTTTTCTACTTTTAGCAGAGACGGGGTTTCTCCATGTTGGCCAGGCTGGCCTCGAACTCCTGACTTCAGGTGATCCACCCACGTCGGCCTCCCAAAGTGCTAGGATTACAGGCATGAGCCACCATGGCCAGCAAATTTTTTTTTTTTTTCATTTTAGAATCATTTAAATAATATTCTATGTTATTATATTAGTTGATGTTAATGACAATGTTTATAAAATAGAGAAATAAAAAATAAAGGTTTACTGTCATCCTGAAACAACTTTGTATTTCTAAAACCACTACTCCATTTATTTTATATGTATATGTATAGTTGGGATCATGATGCAGATATAATTTTGAATACTAGTTTTTCATTCCACATTATACAAGCAACTTTTCCTTGCCACTACTTACTTTTCAAAGCCATTTTTTAATGTCTACTTAATAATTTTAAAGGGCATTTTGCATCATTTACATTATGGCCTCAGCCCATCTTTCTAACTTTAGCTCCAGACATGGGTCAAATATATATTCACCACCTGCTGTAATCAAATTAGATTTATTGTTGTCTTTACTTTTCTTACAATTTCATTTTTTTCTGAAGAGATTTCTTTCTCCTGAATGCATTTCCTACATAACTCAGCAGATTAAAAATCTACCATTGTATATGATTTCTGAAATGCAAACTTCACTGTAAAACTTGTTCATGTACACTTCAAAAGATGTCTCTCCATTCTCCAAACTCCTATCACTTGCTGTTTTTATTTTCTATTACTCTTATGGCATTTACCACATGTACCATAATATTGTGTTCTAGTTATATCTACCAGTTTATCCACACAGAAATTCAAGAGCCATGCCCTAATATTTAACTATATTATGATACAATTGTATTATATATACTATTATTGTAGTATGATGCAATTATATTATAAATATTATTGTATTTATATGTGTGATAGTTATAGGACTTGCTCATAGAAGATAGTAAGAACAATTGTTGAATTATCTTCAGTACAGAATCTTTTATTACTTTCCAAGATGTCTTGCCATATCTTCCATGCAGTTACTTACCTCAATAACCTGGAATTCATCATTGATTCATCTCTTACCTTCATGCACAAGATCCTGACCATCAGCAAGCAGTGTCTTCAAGCATTTTCACTACCTCCATTCTGACACTCTAGTCCAAGGCAACTTTGGATTTACTCACTGACTCCCAGTTTCCACTCTTTCCCTGATAATAATATATCCTCATAATAATGAGTCACCTTTTAAAAGAATAATCAGTGCTGTCACTCTCCTGCTTAGAACTCACCAAAGGCCTCTTATCACACTTAAAATAACAGTCGATTTTCTAAACATAACTTACTGAACCCTGTCAGATTTGGCCACATTGTGTACTTTCCAAAACATTTCTAAACTTATTCTACAATAGCCATACTCAAACAGGAGCTCCACTCTCATTTTTAGTCTTTGAATTTGCTTTCTTTTGTGTGGAATACTCTTCTTTTAGATATTTACATGATTCCCGCTATCATATCTTCTGGATGCCTGACCAACTAGTGCTTTTGATACTTCCTTATCCTCACCATTTCCTCTAACATTTCTCCTCTCTCATTATCCTTTTTAAGTGCTTTGATAACACTTATCATAATTTGAAATTGCATGACCTGTATTTGTTTATTGTCTGTCTTCTTCACTAGAATGTAAGCACCTTGAGGGTAGGGGCCTGTTGTCTCTTATTCACTACCTGGAACAGTTTTCGGCACATGGTCTATCAAAAAATAATTGTGGAATAAATGAAAGAGTAATATGACAATTGTTACATGTTTTTATCCTATGTTAATCTATTTTTTCTGATACTCAGAACTATAATTGGAAATAGTGAGGACAAGCAAGTGTAAACCCTCTATATCTGAGGTTTCTGCATCTTCAGATTCAAACAAATGTGGATTTTTAAAAATCAAAAAATAAAATAAAAGTAACATCAATAAAAGTATACTATAACATCTATTTACAAATTACACTATATTGCATACTGTAATCTAGAGATAATTTAGAATATATGGGAGGATGTGCATACATTATATGCAAATACTACACTGTTTTCTATAAGAAACTTGAATATCCTTGGATGTTGGTATTGGCAAGAAAAGTCTTGGAACCAATTGACTCTGGATACCAAGGGACAATTACGTATAAAAAATTGTGGTAAATTCTTATTCTCCATTTAGTTTGACTGTATAAGCACAAAGCCACAATGACAATGAGAACCAAGGAGTAACCAAGGATTAAATTTGTATATAACATCCAATAATCCTAAGGACTAGGAAAACAATTTCTCTTTTTCCTTTCGTCCCCACTTTCCCCCAACTGTTTCCATTGTCTCTTGACTAGGAACATGAGCTTTTTATTAGGGCAAATTATAAGATAGAGGTACTATTATAGAGACTCATCATAGCAAGTCCAAGCTTTTATGCTTTAAGGAAGAACATCTGAGGAGAGAGCACCTTGGAGTAAAGATAAATGTTGAAGATTTGCAGGCCTGGCAGAATCCTCTACATAGATTTCTATGACTCATTATTTTCATAAAATATTTTATTTTATCATGTTCAGAATACAAAACCTTTAGTGTTCAAAAATTTCCAAAATTGCTGCTTATGAAGAAACCATATTTCCCCATCAAATGATTTTTGAAGTTTAAAAAGATAAGGTTAAAATGCTATCTGTGAGTTCTAATGGCATGCCAGAGCATCAGTTATTTATCTTTAACTATATGCCTGGAAGGACTAAAATGGCTAATACCACTTTGCATCAGAAATTCTAAATAAGAAAAAATAGAGAATAGTGAGATGTGTACAATAGTAAAATACATTGAAGTGAATTACTGCACCTTCATATATGCATAATATAAACTTACTATGGCCTAGTACACTTATTTTTAGCATTACTAAATCACAGATCAAAAATAATAAATAAATAAATCTTTAATTACAAGAATATGTGCATGATGTCTAATTCCACTTCATGTAAGTACCATTAGAATATTAAAAGGTCATCCTTGAATGTATTTTCATCATACTAATCATAGAAACTGTAATAGCATCATATTGTAGGTAACAGATGAGGTCAGCCCTAAGGCTAAATTCTGGTGAGCTGTGACTTTTGACTGAAATATAAAGGTCATGTCTATGAGCTGAAAATCCAGTCATCCACAGTTTAGTGTTATATTAAGGTTGAATAGTACAGGAGTAACAGAATGCTAACTTACATGCTGAATCACTGATTGCACAGGTAATGATAGCCCACCACATGTACATAGTGAATTAAAGAATCTTTTGCCCTAAATTATGAACAATTTAAAAATATACTGGAATTAATAGTGTCCTTGCTATGTCAATACATACATAATTGGAACTAGCTATGGTTTGAATTATCCCCCAGGAGTTCATGTGTTGGCAACTTAATGCCTCTCTATCCTAAATGAGGGTCTGCTTTCATAAATAAATAATATTGCTATGACATGAGCGTATTCATTGTTGCAGGAGTGGCTTTGTTATCAAAGTGAGCTTTCTCTGGATCTCTTGCTCTTATTCCCTTACCTTGCAATGCTCTTCACCATGTTGTGATGCACTAAGAAGGTCCTCTCCAGATGCCACTGTCATGTTTTTGAAATTCCCCACCTCTAGAACCATGAACTAAATAAACTTTTCTTTATAAATTACACAGCCTCTGATATTCTGTTAAAGCAACAGAAAATGAACTGACAGGTTCCAGTTTTCTGAATTTTGGGGATTCAGAATTTTCTGAATCTCTTCCTGATCCTGCTATGAGATTCTAAGATTTCAACACCCAGGTTAAAAAAATGAGAAATGTTCTAAGCTTGAGAGGAAATAAATAAAGCATAAGACTAAAATGGGGCTGGGCACAGTGGCTGATGCCTGTAATCCCAGAACTTTGGGAGATCAAGGCAGGAGGATTGCTTGAGGTCAGGAGTTTGAGACCAATTTGGTCATCATAGCAAGACCCTATCTCTAGGAAAGAAACTAAAAACAACCAACGAGGTATGGTGGCACATACTTATAGTCCTAGCTACTTGGGAGGCTGAGGCAGGAAGACCACTTGAGCCTAGCAGTTTGATGCTGCAGTGAACAATAATCTAACCACTGTGCTCCAGCCTGGGTAACAGAGGGAGCCCCTGTAAAAAAAAATTAAAAAATTAAAAATTAAAAAGGACTAGAAAATCTAATATCCGCATACATTAAAGTATAATAATAAATGTTATAATTTCAGGATGTAATTCACATGACCCCATTCTAAAGGTTGTGAGAAATAAATCTTTTGGCACAATATCTATGTTTAGAACTTTATATCTTATGATAAATATGAACATGGAAAAGACAAAGTTACAGAATAAAAATGTTAAATAATTACATTAATGAGCGGACACATGATACCTTAAAGTCAGAAGAAAAGAAAATTAAGGAACAGTAGAAAATTAGTAAAATTCATCATTATTTTTGAATTGAAGGATAATTATTCAATTAGCAAATAGACTTGTTTTATCTGAATAACCCAAAAATAATGGATGGTGAATTTAAAAAATCATACCCTTGAGGAAAGAAAGAGCATACTTTATTTTATGCATAAATGTGTGCAGATTTTTGACAATATAACTGATCAAGTTGATGCCTTGAGAATCTAACCACTGATAGAAATACAAAAGTTCTTACAAATCATAACTTTAATTCCATAATTATTCTGTATTCATTTCAGGTACTTTAAAACACACCGTTTACAAAAATATTACTTAAAATAATTCTCATGAAAATGTGTTTCCTGATCTCATCATTGAGGCCTTCAAGAGGTAGACTTTTAAGACATTTGTATCTTACCTGGTTGGGAGACATAGTTTCTTTTTTTTTTTTTTCTTTGAGACGGAGTCTCGCTCTGTCACCCAGGCTGGAGTGCAGTGGCCAGATCTCAGCTCACTGCAAGCTCCGGCTCCCGGGTTTACGCCATTCTCCTGCCTCAGCCTCCCGAGTAGCTGGGACTACAGGTGCCCGCCACTACGCCCAGCTAGTTTTTTGTATTTTTTAAGTAGAGACGGAGTTTCACTGTGTTAGCCAGGATGGTCTCGATCTCCTGACCTCGTGATCCGCCCGTCTCGGCCTCCCACAGTGCTGGGATTACAGGCTTGAGCCACCGCGCCCGGCTGTTTCTTAGATTTAAAAAGAGACACTTAGTATTTTTATATACTTCTTTTAGTTAGCAAATTATATTTTCTCTCACCAATTGGATCGGTATCCATTGTTTATTAGTAATTGTGAGTTCTAGTGCCTTTTCAGGGGAATAATATATGGTTGTTGGACATGGAAAGAAACACAGAATATCATAAAATATTTCTGTTATAGAAGCCTGTTATTCTTTCTGGATGCGAGTGAAATACTCAATACTCAATTTTATTTGGTAAGAATGACTATGTGCATCAAATCTAGGCTTAAATATTCTCGACACTATCAAAAATTTTCAGTGTAAACATTGCATTCAATCTTAGAGGGTATGTCTCCTACAAGGCAAGATTTAGTTGTCTATGTGCATATGTGCTGGGGTTAGGCAGCAGAAGATACAGAAAGCTCTAAGATTAACTTCTTACATTTCCTTTGCTATTTTCAATGCTTTTTCTGAATTTCTACTTATTTGACTTCATTAAGAATGAGTGATACTTCAGGTTATTGACATTTACTGAAATTAACTTTAAAATCTGTTTTATATCTTGTATTTTTGTTGCTACTGAAAACTTATTCAAATTATTCAGTGACCTTTACTGAAAAGGAATATATTTTTGTACATGGTCATTTACTATAGAGTTTTCCTTAGGTTTTATCAACCAACAATGCTAGCCCTTTGAATCATGGAGGTCTTCTTTTTCTTTTCACCCATAACACACTGGCAATGTCTATCACCTCTGGTAGACAGCTAACAAAGTCAGAAGGATTTTCAGTCTACTCTTGGCCTCCAACTGCTATTTCTATTCTGTTTCCATGGTAATGGAAATCAGATATATAAAATAATAATAAAAAAGAAATGCTTTTACTTGAGAATTTTCCAAGCTTTTGTCAAGCTTTTGATTTTCTTTATTAAAATACAATGTTTATTTTCAAGTTAAGTAATCAAATACTTAGTAGTTGTTTCTTGACACTTTATTTCTATCCCAGAATCCAAATATTTAGGAGAGAATATATTTCCTTTGAAAGGAAAAACAAAGTGGCTTTGACATGACTCAGCCTATAATCTGTTTGTCTATGATATCCAAGACAGCTAAATAGTGTCCTACTGGTTCTCAGTGAGGCTCTAACCCCAGAAAGAAGACATCATTTGCCTTGTTTGGGGTTGGTAGGGGATGGAGTATTGCTTCTGAAACTGGTGGAACTGCTGCATAAAATGAAAGAAAGAATCCAATTTCAATTTAAAATGTGTCCAGAGTACAAAGTGATGCTTAAAACATCACAGTGACAATTTTGGAAGCAGATGGATGATGCCAGCTTGGTTCTGTAGAGCTGCTCATGTTATCCCTTCTCAATAGTTAGAGCCTGTTGTCATAGGCTGCTACTCTTTTATCACACCTAAGTTCCCAAAGATAGATATCAGCTTTAATGTATGCTATCTCTTTTTTTTTTAAGTATCACTTCTGATAATTAATTACCTCGTTTTGTTTCCTTCATGCTATGTTATATCAAACATCTTCCATTCTTCTAGAATAATTCATGACTTTGCTACTTTGGGCAAGTAGACAGAGATGTTTTAAGACCAATTCTGTATACTTGTGAATAGTATCGTTGCCTCACTAAAATCCGTGATTATGGTCACAATCTGATATGGAGCCACAGCTCAAAAATAAGATGCTGGTTGCAGTTATCTTGTTGGTTTTTTCTCTTTCAATTGAAAAAAAAAATCCACTTTTTACATTTTTTTATAGAATAAATAGAGCTGTAACACGGTTTTTTGACCATTTTCATAGTTTATTTCAAATGCTACATACCAGATATATGTTCTATTAACTTTGTATTTGTTACAACCCTCCAAACCTCACACATAACACATCCCACATAGACATGTCTTTGAAACACGAATACATTATGTCACAGGCCTACACTCCTCTCTGGCTCCCACGATCAGAGTGACATTAAAGTAACTTAGGCATTTTGCATTATATTTTATTTAAGTTCAATTCATATCTGTTGAGGTATTTTTCCCATTTTCTGATATTTCCTGGCACTTAGAGATCTCATGATTGCAGAAGAGAATACACAAGTGAAAGCAGAATGGTGAAGAGCATGAGATGTGAACTTCCTGAACTCAAATCTAACACCCTCACTTCTTTGCTGTGAAAAACTGATGAGATTGTTAATAAATATCACCACCCCTTAGTTTTCCAATCTATCAAATGGGAACAATAGTTATAAATAGTTAAATAATGTGATTGATGTGAAGATTAAATATATCTGGTACACAATAAACATGGAAACATATTTTACAACTATATAAATTAAACAAAAAGGTAACAAAAATAAAGTAAGTAGAATAACCATTTAAATATTGCACAATTGCAATCATTTTTTACAGTAAAAAAGGGTGTTGAAATAATAAAAATATATAATGTTTGAAATATTTATATACCTGATAAATTGTTATACTGTTTTGATTGATAAATATTCTATTGTTTTGATGGGTGTATAAAATAGTTCAACTCAAAAATTACTTTGAAAATTAATCATAAATAATTAAAAGTATAATTATATGTAGCAAAATTAATTTTGAAATTTGCATTCATTTTAAAATAACATAAATACAATAATGATGTTTGGCACATAATCATATGTTTTATCAGTTCAGTGTCATTGTTTCTGTCCATAGCAAGGTATCTTGCAGTCCACAGCTCAGGCTTGAGCACCAACTAATACAATGAGTAGAACCTGGGACAGCAACACAGCCCCAAACCACAAGGAATTAGCTGTCTCTGATAACTTTGGTCCTAGTGTGCTTGACCATGTCACTATATTCCCTGCATGATATTCTTAAAATTTCTTGAAGGGAAAATGTTAGTTATACTATTAGAAAGGGTTGAGAGAGAGATTATATTTCTAGTTATCTTTCAAATTTAACCACATGTGTCTCTTTTTGTTAGCTGAGTTTATGTGGAACTTCAATGTACAATCGACCCTTGAACAATGTGGGGATTAGGGGTTCTGACACACTGCTCAGTCAAAAATTTGTATACAACTTTTGAGTACCCAAAAGCTTAAATTGATTGAGTGCCCAATAGCTTCCTGCAGACCAGAAACCTTACCAATGACATAACCAGTCAATTAACATATATTTTTAAGTTATATGTGTTATATGTCGTATTCTTAAAGTTAGCTAGATAAAAGAAGATGTTACTAGGAAAATCATAGGGAAGAAAAACGTATTTACTATGTATTAAGTGGAAGTGGATCATCATAGAGGTCTTTGTCTTCACATCGAATAGCCTGAGAAAAGAAAGATGAAGAGGGATTGTTCTTGCTGTCTCAAGGATAGCAGAGGGGGAAGAAGTAGAGGAGGTGGAAGGGTAGGCTGGAGAGGCAGGTACATTTGCTGTAACTTTACAGAAATACATTGTTATTTCTGCCTTTTTGCTTTTTTGTTGCTCTAAAAAATGTTTCTAAATAGTACCAATCCTTCTTCCACTATTTGCGTTAGTTTTAGTGCCCATATCCCAGAAGGAGTCATTTTCTAAAAGAAGTGAAAAAAAAAAACAAAAACAAAAAAAAAAGCAATCTTTAGTAATCCGAATCTTTCTGCCAGATTGTCTAATGTCATTTCTTTTCTGGCACTGCTGCTTCTACATTTCTGCCTCATCATCTGGCACTGGTTTGGAAGCACTCATCTCTACCATGTTGTGGTCTGTTAATTCCTCTGGAGTGCTATTTGCTCTTGAATTTCTCCAAGATCTGTATCTTGACACTTCATCTCTCACTTATTTTTTTTTCCGCCATATCCACAATATCTTTTGTGATTTCCTTGATTGATTCTGTCATAAATCCTTTGAAATTATGTGTAACATCTGCACAGAATTTTCTCCAACAGAAATTTTTGTTTGTAACTTGATGACTTTAATGGCTCTTTCTATAAAAATGATGGAATCTTCAATAATTTAATCTTTCCAGACTTTCATGATGTTCTATGAGGGTGTGCTTCCATAGCATTGGCAATCCTTTTCATAGAGTACCTTTTAATGAAACTTAAAGATCCTTATGACTCCTGATCTAGGGGTTGAGTTAGAGATGTTGCATTTGGGGACAAGACAACTACCTTTTCACGTTGAATTCAATGAGCTCTGGGTGACCAAGGACATTGTCCAATATCAAAAGAACTTTAAAAGGCAATCCTTTCCCAATGTGGTTCTTCCTGACTTCAGGGACAAAGCATCAGTGGAACCATGATACAGGCCTTCTTGTTGTATAACCTGTTGTACAGGCGTTCCTGTTGTATAACTAAAAGACTGGCAGCTGGTGTTTATTCTTTCCCTTCAAGGTTCAGAGTTTAGCAGATTTGTAGATAAGGGCAGTCCTAATAACAAACCCAGTTGCATCTGTGCAGAACAGAAGGGTTAGCCTCTCCCTTAATTTCTGGTGTTTGCTTATCTGTCTTATTCATAAGTGTCCTTTGTGACATTGTTTTCCAGAATCAGGCACTTTCGTCTGCATTAAAAAACCTGTTCAGGCAGATATTCTTTTACCCAATGACTTTTTTAATGGCATCTGGGGACTCAGATCCTTCCCCTTTGTATACAAAAACTGTTATCTTGACATTTTTAAAGCCAAACTTCTTTCTAAAGTTATCAAACTATCCTTTGCTGGAATTAATTTCTTCAGCTTTAGATCTTTCACCTTCCTTTGGTTCTAAGTTTTCATATAATGAATTTGTTTTTGCCCAAATCTTGTTAGTGTTTATAGCTATGTTTTCCTTATAGCAATCTATACCCACATAAGCTACATTTTAATGTGAGATTAAAAGGTATTCCAAAAACAGTGCAATGTCATGCCTACTGGTATAGCTGCAGTGACAGCTTGATGAGTTTCCTTTTTTTTGTTGTTGTTGTTTTTTGTTTTTTGTTTTTAACAATGGTTCTTATGTCGGATTCATTTATCTTGAAATGGTGGGCAACCACAGCTGGAGACCTCAATCTAAGGTGCATGTCAAGCAATTCAACCTTTTCTGTAATGTGATGACTTTTCTCAGTTTGGGAGCACTCCCAGCATCACGAGTGCCATTTTGTTTGGGTTACATGGTATTATTCAAGGCTTAAGATGTTATATTAAATATCATAAAAAATAAGCAAGAGCACAAGATACTTTTTACTGTGATATGCAATTTACTACCGAGATGAACTAGTCATAAAGACATGATTAGCATCACACTTGCAATATTTGCACTCACTGCAATAGTAACAAGAGGTGACTACAAAATTACTACATTAGTACAGGGTGTATTAGTTAATTTTATGCAGTTTTGTTTTAATATTACATATTTAGGTTTATTTACTTTTCTCTTGACTGTGAATAATATCGGATATTATCTGTAACTGTGCACATAAATTTTAATAAATTTTAACTCTATAAAACATTTGTGTATATTTTATGTAGTACATGACAAAAATAGACTAGTATTCACATACATTTTATGCATTCATGGAATCTTAACTTTTTCTTTTATACATATATATTTCTAGACTACCCAGTTTCTCTGTAAAGTTTTTTCAAATTGTAACAAACCTTCAAAGAAAGTCCATAAAAATTGGACCTGCACAATTCAAGCACATGTTGTTCAAGTGTCAACTGTAAGTGCTTTGTGCAACTTTTAGCTTTTATGCTTTGTTAAGAAATGAACAATTTGGGCAAATGTTAAACCAGTCAAGACATTGGGACAACAATTTGGCTAGTTCTGTCCCAGGAAATTCCTGTTGTCACCTAGGAATATGACAACGAAAAACTGTTAGCGTCATTGTTTTGACTTTTTAAATTTAAGTTACTGCAGAATCAACAATGTAATAACATTACCTAGTTTTAAAAGTCCGTGACAATCAACTTGTTTCGGTGTTGGGATGACAATATGCGATCCATTGTATTTTTTTCCCTAACTAATCACATGATTATATACACTTTCTACATGAAAACAAATATAAGAACAAATGTAAAATTAAAATATAACATTTTTTCAACATGAAGAACATTATAATAAACTGGCCTTTATCTAACAGGTGGTAATTAGATGTTAAATAGAATAATTAACTTAATCCGGGATGAACCTAGGAGCATTTTGACATTACCTTGCTGTCAGGAGTTAGTATCAATGTTTCTGAAGAGAAGTAAATCCTCTCTATTGCTATCACTCTCTCTTTATTTGAATTTCAGTTTTGAGTTAGTTTTTTGAATATTTCCTTTTTCTATTCATTTGCCTTAAAACTATCCATAATTTTTGTATGAATTAGATAAATAGTAGACAAATTAGCCTTTTGAATAATTCATTTATAATACCTATAGTCTTTATAAGACTATAGGTAGACAACATAAAATTGGTAACATTTACTCTTGAATAATATTAATGATAAAAAAATGAAATCTAAATGCCAGGTTTCGTGAAGTAGAATTGGACTTGGAGAAATGGGAGTCTGTAGACAAAAATACAGAAAAGAAACTCGTACCCATACTGTTAATACTCACCAGGCCAATAATCAGTATAATTTGATGCATTACAAAGGTTGATTATTAATTTAAAGTTCATCTGAAAATAAGTGAAAAAATAATTTACACTGATTCAAAAAAACTTAGAAAATGAAAAAGGAAATTTACAAATTCCAAACTTATTTATCTTTATTTTATTAATTCAGTAATTAAATTGGCTTTAGCATTGTCCAGCCAATTATTTCTGAAAACAAGTACATCAGTAGTTGTATAATTCTAATTATTTGCTTGTAATAAAAACTTTTTGATGTCAAAATAGAAGGATAAATGTGGTCAAATTGAAATTGCCTCTATACTTTTAGAAGATCATGTCTTTAGAGAACCATCTAGGAAAGACCCTCTCAAATATACTGCTTTTCCAAGGAAATAAAAACATTTTTACAAATGCTTTGGTTACTAATTTACCAACATTAAACCCCAGCATAGAAGATGCAAGAAAGCAGGACTCCTGAAGCAATGGACCAAGCCCATGGATATAATTGAATATAGAGATTCCTGGGGACTTGTTTTGAAAAGACTTGAAATACACATAGGAAAGGCACAAAAATAAATGTTCACATCTCTGCATAAAAAACCCAAAAAACAAAAACAACAACAACAACAAAAAATTTTAAAGCAGATTTTATTTTTATTTGAAAAAGCTCAAGTATAAAACATTATAAATATGTATGTATTTGTGCGTATACATGTGTGTACGTATATATAATTATATATACATTATGAAGCAGAAAAGTAATATTGCAAACAGTAAGTCTACTCTACAATGTAAGATATTGAGTATGATCTTCAAATCCTGTGCTCTCCTCAATGACTACATGAATCTTTCTCCCAACTCCATCCTCAGTCTTTGGTTAAATGTGTTTCTCATCATCATCTTATCATGTCTGGTATGTGTTAGTGTATAATTTAGGTCTGTCTGTTGTTTTAAGATTGTAAAAGTATAATTAAAATTTCTTTATTCTCTTCACTTGATTTTTAGTCTAAATGTTGTCTTATGATATTTGTTCATCTTTATTGGAGTACTTTATTTTCACTCTAGCATACTTTATTTTTATATAAGAATCTGCCAATTTTTTATACACTCTATTGAGAATGGGCATTTGTGTGGTTTCTATTTTTTTTCCCTCTTATAGATAGTACTTCCATGTACAGTCTTGTATAAATCTCCAGAAGCAAGTGTACAAGAGTATCTCTAGGCTATAAACTAAGTAATGGATTATTGAGTTCAGGGTATGAACATTTTTCATTCTATTCTATAATGCCAATCCTTTGTCAAAGTAATACTCAACTGTTTGTGAACATTAGACTGCTTCATATCTCACTGGTAACTGATATTATCAGACTTCTTTAATCTTGCCAATCTGGGAAGATGAAAAATAAGTAATTGCAGTTTTAATGTGTATTTCCATGATTATGAATGAGTTTCAATACATATTTATACTTATTGGACACTCCTGTTTTCATTCAATTGCTTGTTTTCTTCGTATTACTTTATAGAAGACCTTTATAAATTCTAGATATTAATCCATTGTCAGCAATATTGTAAAGGTGAATATTTTTTGCCACGTGTGTTCCAAGTGAAAATTTTGTTTCTAATACCTGTAACAATGACTCATGAATAGTAGTTATGTTCTTATCTTCAATGTAATAAATATAGTCTTATTTTAAAAATATATTTCTATTTTATATGTCTTACTTAAGTACCTTTTCTACCATGAGGTCATAAAAATTGTTTACAATATTTTCTTCTAACATTCCATAAGTTTCCTTTCATACTGAATTTTTTATCTTTATGGAATAGATAGTACCCTATGGTATAGGAAAGAAATAGGTAGATATATTATAGATAGATACACACACACACACACACACATACTTGTGTATATATATCCTCATGGGAAAAATATTGTTCATTGATTTCTTTTTTATCTAAAATGATGGTCCTCTCATATATCAGGTTATCTATATTTTTACCCATAGATAATAGAACCTAAATAAAGCACTTGGAAAGGTTATTTTTATTTTTAATTATATTTTTCAAGGTTCTTTCAAAGAAATATTATTAAAATAAATCTATTATAATATATAGACCCTTTGTGTTTTTCATTTAATGTGTGATCTAAACATTTTCTCACATTTTTACTCAGTCTTTCTTTCTTTTCTTTTCTTTTTTTTTTTTTTTAACGGAGTCTCACTCTGTCATCCAGGCTGGAGTGCAGCAATGCAATCTTGGCTCTCACTGCAACCTCGGCCTCCCAAGTTCAAGAAATTCTCCTGCCCCAGCCACCCAGGTATCTGGGATTATAGGCACACCCCACCATGCCCAGCTAATTTTTGTATTTTAGTAGAGACAAGGTTTCACCATATTGGCCAGGCTGGTCTCAAACTCCTGACCTCAAGTGATCCACCTGCCTCAGCCTCCTAAAGTGCTGGGATTACAGGCATGAGTCACCATGCCCAGCCCAATCTTTCCAAATATTATTTTCATGAAACTCAAGAGTCTTACTTTCATATCACTGTGTTATGATCTGAACATGTGTGTCTCCTCCCAATTAGTGTTGAAGCCCTTATCCCCAGTGTGGTAGTATTCAGAGATGAAGCTTCAAAGGACATAATTAAGGTTAAGTGAGATCATTATGATGATGCTCTGAACAGATAGGATTAGTGTCTTTACAAGAAAAGGAGGAGAGAACTCTCTCTCTCAACATCATATGACGACAGAGCAAGAAGGCAGCCATCTGCAAGCCAGGAAGAGAGCCCTCCAAGGAATCAAATTGGCCAGCACCTTGATCTTGGACTTCACAGATCCTAGAACTATGGGAAATAAATTTCTGTTACTTAAGTCACACAGTAAGTAGTATTTTGTTATGGAAACCCATGCAAATGAATACATACAATTTTAGCATTATTTAAGATGTTTTTAAGCACTTTAATGTAATAGATAATGCTATGTAGACTGCACCAGAGTAGAGATGTAATTCAGATCTTTGAATTACTTTTTATAATAAATCCCCAGGAAAAAGTTTAGTAAATCAAGAGAATAAGCGTCTTTACAGGTTTCAGGAAAAAAAGGTTTTGCCATATTGTTTTCCCAAATAATTATATCATTATACATATGTTAACAATAATGGAGCATATCAATTGCACAAATAAAATTCAGACTTTGTTATAGCTCTATTTTAATATTAAAATGAAACTGGTATGATGGTACCTCATGAATACTTTGATTTTCAATTTAGTACCATATTCTTTATGTTCAGCTGTTCTTTAATTACACAGACTCTAATTTTGTGAATCTTAGCCAAAGAAAATTATATTTGACTCAAATAATTCTGTGTATGTACATTTGATAAATCATAAGAATATGTTTGCAATTTACTTATCAACAAATTATATACCCTTATATATACAAAAACACATTCAAGGAAATAAGTTTACCCAATAATTATCTAATGGCAGAAAAACATAAGAAGACAAAAGCTATATTTTAAAGCACATATACATGTAAAAAAGTAATTGTAGTACTTACATACACTATGGATATGTATCTATGTATGCATGTGACATATATACATACTCACACATACTAATAAGCCATTAATAACCAAAATCTATAGAAATTGATGGCTTCAGTGCACTATTTTAGAAGAGAATCTTGAACCTTATATACAAATATACAACACTTTACATACAAACATACAATATCTGAAACTGATAGCCAATTGATTATTTCAGTAAAAACTTGGCCTCTTTTTGGTACTTAAGAGACATTTTCTGAAATATGCCTTTTAAGCTTTCAATTTGTAGGTTTCTGAATTAGAACATGTGAATCACAAAGAGCCAAATTACTGCAAAGCAGTGGCATTTACATTTATTTAATATTTCCACTCATCTTATTTCTCCTGGGAGCAAAATAAGCTGCTGCTATTTGCTCAGAATTGGTGGCCATGCTCAGACTGACTGACAGAGAGCCCCTGTCTCTCTCACTAATTTCAAGCTCTATTGAATAGTGCTGCTGTGACAGAACCAGTGTGCAACATTTATTAGCAGCCCTGGCACAACTTGGGGAAATCTTAAAGAAACTTGTGGATGTTGCTAATTACAGGGAAAATAATAACAGGGTTTCCTTTCTTTCTTTCTTTCTTTTTAAATTTTTGCTTGTTTGGGGTTTGTTTAATAAACACATCACCATGGTAGAGTGTATTGCTATAAATAATATCAACAACCAACAGGTATTATCAAACAAAATACAGATGGAATATTATTCCATAAATAGAAGAAATAAACTAACAGAAATCATGCACCTTTAAACTTGCCTAAGAGACAAGAAACGTTCTCTCCCAAGCTATTTTCACAATCTTCCCTTTGAGATATCTTTCATGTACTCATTTATTCCATTACAGAAAAAAGTCTAAATACAATCTTGCCACTTCTTCACCTGGAATTCCCTCTTTAGTTTTGAGTAATCATCTGGTCTGTAAATCTCTACCTGTACTAATGTGATTTTTACCAATGACTTCCTAGGTACTATTTTCAAATGACATTTCTGTCATTTGTCCATTTCATCTTTAACTTTTTCCCTAATGTGTATTTTTGTACTATACTATTCCTGAAATATATGTATACTCTGCCTAATGTCACTTTTTGCATGGTTTTTCCTTCTCAGATTCTATGAGTTTCTCTTCAGTCCACTGGGTAAATTAAAAAATTCATAGGTCTCTTTCTTGTAGTTTTTTTTCTTCTTGGACCTTATATTATCCTCCTAGTAATCTCACCTCTCCTTATGGGTTTAGCTACCACCTGGATTAACTCCCATGTGTTTATTTGTCCTATATTGCCCATTTGACAGCATAAGCCATAGTTTTACTTGCTGTTTAACCTCTCCACCTATATACTAACAGATATCTCAAACTCAATCTGTTTTAGAAATCTGTTTGATGTATATACAAAACCTGAACAAAGGCATACTCTCTGACTCAGAATTCCATAACCCTGTCCAGCCTCCACGGAATTGTATGAAAATGGACACCAAAAACCATATATGAGACGGTTCATAGTATCATTATTAATCATTACTCCAAACTGATAAATACCAGACAATAGAATAAATACATAAATTGAGGTCAATTAATAAAATGGAATACTGCACAGCATTGCAAACCATTGCTCAGCATAACAGTATCACTTAATCTTACAAACCAAATTCTGAGTGAAAGGAAGCCAGAATAAAAATGTGCATGTTATATTATTTTATTTCTACAAAGTTCAAAAGTACAAAAAACATTTTTTACACTAGTGGACAGGATATTTTTTATTTTTGAGGAAAAATATGAGTTGTTAGGAGAATAACTAGTTTTTGTTTTTATTGTGTGGCTGGCAATGTTTACCATTCTTTGTCTTGATGTGGGTCCTGCTTCCGTGTATACTCATCTGGTGAAAACTGATCAAGCTATACAATTATGAATTCTGCACTCCTTTATCAGTTATAGTTCATGAAATTATTTACTAACATCACGTTAAAAATGATAATAAATTACCTCTTTATGCTACCACATGAATAATTTTGGAAGTATATTTTGTCATGACACTGTCCTTCGTAGAATCCTTCAATTTTTCCATTGACCATAGGTTGAAACACAAATTTCTGAGTGTAGAATAAAAGATTTTTCATAATCTAGTTTCTGCCTACATCTAGCCACATCTTTTCATCTGTTTTCGTCACATGAAATCATTTTTATAATATTATTTCTTTACTATTAATTTTCCTTGTTTATTGTTTTAAATTCCTTTTTAATTTTTGTTTAAATACTCAAATTCAGTTCTATGTAACCTATCTTGACTTTATGAGGCAGTGAAGAATTTTCTCCTATATAATCTTATATCATTCTTTGTGCACCTTTCTTGTAGCATCCTTTCCAGTCTTTTTTATATAGAAGTAATATGGAATTAGATAGCAGTCAGGCAACAGAGGGCAAAATTTTGATATATTAAAAATATACCCAAAAAAATTAGAAACTTAATATTTTGCAAGATTTTACTGACTACATTATTTATTACCTATTTCAAAATTGGGAAAAAAATAATGCAAGCTTTCAAGACATTGGTGTAAATACTGATGCAAGGTTTTCTGATACTATGAATCATTCACCTGCAAAGTAAAGTTTTTATCTACAGCCTGAAGTATAAGTTGAGTAGTACAAACAAAACAAAAGGTGCAATAAAATGCATCCAAGCAACTATCCAGAAGCACATTGAATACAGCAATAAGCGTATATTCTGAAATATAATTATATATATCATCATGTGTAACTAAAAATATAAACATAGTCTCTTAAAATTATCCAATTATATTTTTCCACTACAATTAATCTCTAGGTTTACTTCTGTGTAGATTATAAACACTTAATTAAACAAAGGGCAAAGCAAAGAAGTTTTTCCATTTTTCTCATGGAATTAAAGAAAAATGTTCAGATATAATGATTATTTGCATTATTCTCTTTGTTTTAACAATAAATTCTGTGACTTTAGAGTACCTTAAACAGGCACATTAATTTATATTTGCAAAATGTATTCAAATGTTTCAATGTGCCTTTTGGTAGATTCAATCCTTGTTCTGCCACTTTCTCATATGTGTCATTGAGGAAAACATATGTCATCTATAAAATTGAAATCACAATGTTTTTCTCAGAACTTCTCTGAGATTTAGAGATAAATATTTAAAATATTTAATACTATGCAAACTGGAAAATCCATAAATGCTATATATTATGATTTCTAGTAAAATGAATGAAGTTGACTAGATTGAGTTATAAAATTTAATGAAGCTGCTAAATTTAGAATTCAACTATAACAATTATTTAGCTACTAATAATTAGCATTTGTATAGTAGATTCTAATCCTCTTTATTGACACACTAACTTCTATCTTTTCTCACTGATATTTTTCACTGATACGTTTTCACTGTTACTGAATTTCTTGCTTGCAGTTTTACATGTTTCAAGAACTTGCCTCAAAATGTAGGTTACTGTTGTATAATAAAAGAAACCTGCTGGCCTTTTCCCCCATGCCTGATTGGGACCCTTGAAACCCTTGGAATTTCCTGAGTGATAGGAATGTCTGTTATTCATGGTGGTCCTCTGGTAGCACACATAAGCTTATGCTAATGAGATGACTTATGACTGACTCCTAGATAGTTTATAATAATGAGATGACTCAGGTTGGAGATTAGTTCCAATCATGTGATTAAAGGGTTGGGGCTTTGAGTCATGCAATATCAGCTTGCCCTCTTGGGAAGGGAGGGCGCTGGAGAGTGAGTTGAACCACACTGCCAACGATTCAGTAACTCACGCCTTCATAACAAAATCCCAATAAAAGCTCTGGGCACTGAAGGTTCAGTGACCTTCCTGGTTGGTGATCTACATGGACGTGGGGGTGACAGGTCCAGAGGACATGGGAGCTTCTAGTACCCTCCCAGGTCTTTCCCTATGAATCTCTTATTTTGCTGGCCCTGATTTGCATATTTTATTAAAAAACTGTTATCACTACTAGCACTCTCCTGAATTCCTGAATTTCCTGAGTCCTTCTAGTGAATTACTGAATTCCTGAGGGGTTAGCAGGCACTCTCAAATTTGAGACTGTTTTGTCAGAGCATAGATGCTTGTGGCTAGTGTCTGAAGTAAGCGTAGTTTTGTGGGCAACTGTCCTTATCTGTGAAATTTCATCTAGCTCCAGGTACTTAGAGTCAGAATTGCATTTCAGTGGCCAACCAAAATGCTTGGATGGGGGAAGGTTACACAAATAAAATAAATTTTTAATATGATAAATACAGTAATACACACTTGGTCTATAGGGAGGCATCTGCCACTGAGTCCAACTTATACCTTCCTTCTGTGCAGAATTGTACACTCAGCGTTGCCAACAGTTGTAATTTTAAAGGGAAAGGACAAACCCTTATTTTTATATGAAATCTCATGGTTTTTAAAATTTTGTCAGATAATGTCTGGCCTTTGGCAACTTGACACATTTAATTTAAAATATATTCTGGGAACTTCAGTTTGGGGCCCAACATAAAAATACCTTCGAAGTCATCATACCTGTCATTACAAGAAAAAGCTGAGAAAACTAAAAAAGCAATTACTTTTTCTGGACATATCTGAAGTCTCAGGGAAAACATAGACATGGTAATACAGAGTCATAATCAGGATCTGCCTTACCTTATTAGAACAGAGCCATAAACTGGTAGGAACACTTAAATGATAATTTTGATGAATTACTGGAGACTGAATATAGATTAGCATAAGAGTGAGAAAGTCCTGAAGGGGCTGCCACCTTTGGGCTCAGCACACTTTTATGTGGTTTCTTTTCCAGGAAGCCCACCAGGTTCTCATAATGAAGTTCTAACTCTAGCAGGTAAAGAGGAAAAATAAACATGTAGGCATCAAGACAAAACATTAAAATATGTGTGGGTAAAATAGAACTACAGAGAAATCGAAAAATCCACTAATAGAGTTGGAGAGTAAAATGTCGCTTTTTTAGTAATTGATTGGCTGAGAAGGAAGAAATCAGAAAGAGATAATTGATATGACAAATATATTCTGATCATTTAATTACTTGGACATGTATTTCCACTGTAAGTTATTTATAACTTTATGAATTTAATAAATGTTGAAGTGATTAGAGTGCAAAAGTCTAACTGATAAGAATATAAGATATGCTAAGCAGGCAAAAGATATAAAACCTTTTTTATCCTTATTTAGTTTATCAAAACAAAGGTTTTTAAAGCTGATTAAAGTTCTGCATAAAGCTGTCTAAATGATAGTGCTATGTTGTTTCAAAAATATAATAAAGGGCTTTTGATAGACAACAAGAAGTAATAAGTGCTAAATGTTCTGTGACATTTATATTTCATAAGCGTAAACCTATTCCTTTTAAAACACATTCATCATTTAATTTGTACGAGAAAAAAATGTTATTGTAAGTTTAAAATGCTATAATAATTAGCCCTTTTAACTTAATCAAGCAACCGGTTTTTTAAACAATTTTTTGGAGATTCTTAGTGTAACTATTGTTCTTCTGTCTTGCTCAGGATGAGTAATACTAACTGCATTATTTGATGACCTCTGTAGTTTAACACAAGAGAAATTTACTTGTCATTTCTGTCGTATTCCAAGGCAGTCAGCTAGAAATCTAAGGAGGCCTTCCTCTAAAGACGTTTATTCTCTATCTACCTGGTAGATTTGTTGCTAAATGAATGAATTGGGAGAAAGAGGGAATGAAAGATCTTTCAAGATTGCAAGAAGTAAACCCCATTTGTGCTCACATTCCTTTGGTCAGAACTCATATACAGAACGTGGCCCCTCCTAGGTGATCAGAATTGTTAGATACATGGATTTACTCCTGGCATATAAGTACATCAGAAAATTAGTCTCAAAAGTCGCAGAGTGATATCTTTAAAGGGACACTGCTTTAGTTATGAGTTGAACCAGAATTTGTGGTTTCTGTTAGTTCAAAATTGTTAAAAATTCTATCACTTGCAAATAATCTAAGGTTAGATTGAAAGACAGAATATGTAATTTGAAGAAATTTTAATTTCATCTTGCAATCAATTAGCAGTAAGTACTGAATATTCTAAATTACATTTAAATCATTATTTTGCCTAAATAAGAGACAAAATAACTACCAAACATAAATGTTGTTAAATAACTTTTATGATATATTGGATAAGATTTATAAACTTCCTACAAGATGCAACAGACTAGAATGAAAGGCAGGAATACTAGTATGGATATTGCTCCTTAAATTATGTGTAGACCATAAGAACTAACCACTTTCAATCTAGGAAATGTTTATAAAAATTATTATTCAATTTTTTCCTTTGTCTGAAATTTTTGTCTTTTTTTTTTTTTTTTTTTTTTTGAGATGGAATTTCAGTCTTGTTGCCCAAATGGCACAATCTTGGCTCAAGAAATTTTTGTCTTTAATTTTTTTTCCTATTTCTATATTCAGTGTGAGTTTGCAAGTTTTTAAAAAAATATTCTTTGACTCAAAAAACATCTGTAAGGTGATGGTTATGTACTGAGTTTACATTCAAAGTTTAGGATTATGATGTTTTAATACATTTTAGAAAATTTTTGTATGTTTCTAGCTTATATAATAATGTTATTCTTAAAAACTAAAATCTATTTTCACAATATATGCTTATATCTAATTTACATACTAGATTACATTCTATTTTTTTCTTTTTAAAATTATGATGGTGGTAGAATAAAATACAATTGTACCCATATGACCACTTATTACAATATTCCCAGGATATTTATAGGTGATTCATGAAATTACACTTAGATAATAAAATAAAATATTATTTTTAAAAGTGATGTTTTAACATAATTGGTTTTAAATTTGTATGAAGTGATAGTCTTTTGGCCAGGTTAAGAGGTTGGTAAACTTCTTTAAAACAGCCAATCTTAAATGAGCCTTCCAGTATAACAATATGTGATTTTATTCATTGGATCCCCATTATTTGAGCACTGCAGCATGACAATAGATAATATTAAGGGGTCAGAATTAGCTTTCTTAACCATAATTTCTGTGACTTACCAAGCATCTTTTTCAACCTACTAACAATGACATTTAATATAATTTGTAGTATTTGACTATCACATTTAATTGTAGTAAATAAATACTAACAGTTTTAATGTTGAATATATAATTTTTATACAAATATTTGTTAATGGCATTAAAGTCTGCACTTATTTGAGTTCATATTATAGAACTAATACAAAAGAAAGGCCCAAAACGGAAATAAAAAAAGAAGTTGTACAGAGATTGAGATGCCCTTCAATTTGCTAAAGAGTTCATTTTTCCTTTAGTTAAAAAAAGAAGCATTTGAATCAAATACATAAATATTAAAAAGGCAATTATGGCTTGTTGCCGGGACAACAGAAATGAAGCACATGATAAAATAATGGAAATAATTTACAGCTCAGTGGGACAGCCATAGAGACAATAATCTAATGGAAAAGTCACATTTGTTTCAAAAGAAAATAAGATCTCTTATCTAAGCCCATCTTTAATTTCCACATTAGTGTACCAGGTGATAGTACAGAATCCCACATTTCAAATCTTTCAAAGACATTTTTAGTAGTTCATGGGTGGTTAGGAAGCAACATCACTACTTTAATGCAAATAGGTTCTTCTGAATAGGCTAGCAATTCAGTTATATTTGGGAAGAAAATACTTTTGCTTCCCTAGAAACCCTATGATGTTCTGTAACAAATAATAAGCCCATGCAAAATTCTATATGCTGTAGGTAGGTCTGACTCAACTTTTAAAACTCCACAGGTACCGTTACAAGTGTGTCGTATGAACATACAAATATAATGACCTTCTCAATTAGAACCCCAGAAGTCAGAAAATACTTTCAGTTTATGTAAAAGAGTACATTCAAAATTAGCTTAGTCTATGATTTTTCTTTTTTTTTTTTAATTTTCTTTTTAAGTTCAGGGGTACATGTACAGGTTTGTTACACAGGTAAATTTGTGTCATGGGGATTTGTTGTACAGATTATTTCATCACCCAGATATTAAGCCTAATACCCATTAGTTATTTTTCCAGATCCTCTCCCTCCTCCCAGCCTCCAGTCTCCTAAATAACGTGTCACTTTTACAACGATATCTGATAAATATTTTGAATATGAATCCAGCCGTCTGGGAAATGAGACTCATTTGTAATTCAAGACCAGATAAATATAACATAAAGCTAACATCAAGAACAGAATCACAAAAACATGACTGGAAATAATAATAGCTCTATCATAATGTATGCTTATTAGTTTAGTCAATAATGCATATGTAAATTGGGCTCTGGTATTTTTAATAAATTTTGACCACAATTATATGACAAAGACTAGCATCCTCACATGTCTTAAGTAGCCACAGTAACATGAAGAGAAATCATACATTGTACCTTGGATAATCTAACTAAATCTAAAAATGTGTGGAGGAATTATGAAGGAGACCAGTTGACATTCTTGTATTCATGAAACAATTGATTGCCTTTTGATTGGAGACTAATGGATGCCCAATTTTCAAGGCATTAATAACTCATAAAGTAGGAAGCTAGCCAGAGGACAAATACAGTTGGGGTTCACAATTATAGATAAAGATTAGGGTTGGCTCTAAGGAAAATTTTTATTTTAGTAATGATGCATGTCAGATTTTCTTTTGGCTTATTCCTTGATACCTACAGAGAAAAAAGTAAGTGAAATGAAAAAATTCTATCACTACATGTAATTTAAGAAAAATTTTAAAAATGCAATTATATTTTGTGGCCTAGTAATGGATTACAACATAATTCTTCAGGGTGGAATTGAGTGTGGAGAGAATATGTTCTACTATTTCAGCTCAATATCTATTTACATAATAACACCTTTCATAATATTGGAAATGTGAGAAAGTCACCTAGATGACCAGATTGCTTGAGAGTCTGTCAATCAACTTCAGGAATGACAGGAGATATTAAGGTTGTGATGTCAGTTCACCCAGAAATGGCAGATAAGACATGGCTCTCATGGAAGAAAAATGTAAATTTTGACCATTGGAAAGGCCCTGTGAAACTCTGCTGACCTACCTGAACCAGAATGGAAGAACTCAAAGGGCATGGGTCCCAGAGACTCTGAGAATGGGATCTGTTATTATTAAAACTTAACACTGTGTTTAGCCTAGTGTGGCTAGGAGTAAGCATAATGCAAGATAATTTAGACACTTCTAAGGATACTTTCTGTCTTTAATATTCTGGAGCTTTGTAAATTTGAGGTAGGTAAGTTAGTCTAAATAACTGCTACCAATATATAAATGCAAAACTTAGGAATAATTATTAATTGTATTAAGAAACTTCAATGTATGTTATCATATTTGACCTACATAACAATCTGTGTAAAGTAGGCATTATTATCTCCGTTTCTCATATGAAACTTAAAGCTGTTAGGTAGTCTGTCCATGCAGGAATAGTGTATATCCACAAGACAAACACATGGATGTCTAACACTGAAGCCTTTGTTCTATTACACCATGTGGCCATAGAGAAAACTGGAAAAAAGTTCCATCATTGTTTGCAAACATCCATATTTATAATTCCACATGAATGCACAGGTAGGACATAAAGGAAAAGCCTATTTTTGCTTAAGAAATAACTGTATTTCTTTCTTTTTATGTTTTCTCATCACAAACTCGAAATGTGAGAACAGCAAATACAATCCTGGGTGACCTCAAGATCCTTTAGGATTATTTTGTGATTTGACTGTCATGAACAAAGAGCCAGTGAAAACATACAAAACAAACCAATGAACACGTAATGGTGCTGACAAGTATCCTGCCTGGCTCCCTACCCTTAGGAGACTGTCATCCTGTTTCATTGTCAGTTTATAAACATCATTGCTAAATGGAAAGCAGAGATAATTCATTCAGTTCACTTAGGAAAACCTTGAACTTCAGGTCACCTAAACTAAATCTGTTTAAATCTCAGAAGTAATGAGAGAGCAAACATAAAATTATAGAAAATTCTAATGCTATTTCCATCCCAGGGAGTTCAGAATTACATTATGCAGAGAATATAATTAACTCCATTGAATTCTACCCTAAGTAGCATGTTAGAAGTGAAGGATTTGTCATTAGCATAAATGGAACAAAAATACAGGCCTGAAGTAAAATATCTGCAACATTGCCATCAACAGCCAATGGGAATGAAAGAATCTTGCGAAGGAATGACAGGTCAAAGGAAGTGATGAAAGCTATAATTAAAACCATAAACTGTAAGTAAGAGAGCATGTAAACTACAGAGCCATTTAGTCTATGGGTGAATGAATCCAGAATAATTATATCAAGCTAAATGAAAAGCTACTGCTTTCTTGCAAGGCTCATGCTAGAACAGAAAAGGGAGCTTCCCGAGAGGAGTCAGAAAATCTTCATTCTCTGTTGGGTCTGTTTTGAATCACTGTTTGATTTCTAGTAAGAACTTAAACTTCCTAAATGTCTCTTTCCCATGACTATATTCTGAGACCAATCATGTTTCCTTCACAGATAGGTTTGGAAGACAAGTTAAAAAAAAAAAAAGAAAAGTTAAAAGATGTTTGGGAGAAAGATAACAAAATATAACTATGTTTCTATTGAAGTCTCCAGGCATGATAAAAACTAGAGTCTAAAGTAGAAAAAATTCAGGTTTAAGTTTTGTTCTTACTATTGATTTGATGCCTACATTTAATCACATAATATCGTAGAATTTCAGTTTCCTTATATGTAAGTTCAAATAAGGACAAACTTTAAGTGCAATATGGAAAATGTAAAAATTTAGAAATAATACCAATGATTTTTTAAACTTACTGCCAATGGTATACAATAGAAGAGTAATGACAAGCCTATGGGAGGAAGATGTATATGGAAACTTTTATATCCCAATTTATCAGTAAACCAAGCGATGTATGCAATGGTCAGTAGCTCAGTATTGCTCCATTTATTAAAATATTTTTAAACATAGATTTACGTTTTATTCTGGTTGGCTTTTATAGTTTAATAAGTGTGCCAATTTTTTATAGTGAGAATCACATTTTAAAAAGTGTAAAGCCCGATTCTTTACAAGGATATTGCTACTGTTTATTTTGAAAAGATGAAAGGGGAACTTTCAGGTGAGAGCTGCGGACTCTCAAAGGAGAGGCAAAGCACAAAAGTTTCTTTGCATAATAATGAAATGAATTGTTTTGGAATTTCCTTCTCAAAATTTCAAGCCTAGATAACATAATTTACAAGGTAATTAATTTACTTTGTAATTTATTTTTAAGTTCTTCCTAATCATTTTCAAGATATATGATTGTTTTGTCAGTCTCCTATGAGCCACCGATGTTGCCTGGAGATATGTTCTGTTTGGCCTACGCAGTGAATCTTTTTGTAGAGCTGAATTTTCAATTCCCATCAACACCTATGGGATTAGAATTGAACCTATCCACGTTTAACTTACTTGTCTGGCTCCTGAAGATTTTTGAGTTTCCACCTCTGTATACAGCATAGAACCTTAAAACAAATATAGTTGACCCTTGAACAACATGGGGGTTGGAGGTGACAATCCCACACAGTGAAACATCCACATACACATTTGACTTCCCCAAAACTTAACTACTAATAGCCTGCTGTTGAAGCTTTACCGATAAACAGTTCATTAGCACACATATTTTATATGTTATATGTATTATATACTATATTCTTAGAATAAAGCAAGCTAAAGAAAAGAAAATGTTAAGAAAATCAAAAGGAAAATAATATATATTTATTATTCATTAAGTGCAAGTGAATCATAATAAATGTCTCTTATCTTCATCATCTTCACATCAAGTAGGCTGAGAAGGAGGAGGAAAAGGAGGGGTTAGTCTTGCTGTTTCAGAGGTGACAGAGGCAGAAGAAAATGTGTGTATGAGTGGACCATGCTGTTCAAGCCTGTGTTGTTCAAGGGTCAACTGTAGTCTGGAATCATTATGTACTGAAAGGAACTTGAGTTATAATGTTCATTAAATCCACATAATATATTTTGAACAGATATTTTCCTAGTTTTTATGGTCTTGAATGTGTTCCAACTTCTACCTTATTCTCCAGTTTAATACCTCTAATTAATGTAGACTGAATGAAGATAATTCATTTTCCTTCTTGAATCGTCAGAAATTATTCTAGGGAGTATAAATTTGAGCATGATAAGCTGAATCTTTTCTATCTCACTCACCTCTAAAGGAGCCTCCCAATCCCTTACATCCCTTATGCTAGGCTAATATTTCAGGGTACTGCTTTTAAATTAGTTTTGTGTTTTTAAATAGCCATGATTCAAATCTATTTGCAGTGACTTTGAATTTATAGATTTCAAGTCCATGGTTGCAGTACTATTTTACTGCAAAAGTGTTCTCTGCAAGGCATTGATAGATTAGCAAATAATAGGCATACATTCCTGAACACATGGACACTGGGAGGGGAACAACATACACTGGGACCTGTTGGGGGATGGGGGCAAAAGAAGGGAGAGCATTAGGACAAATACCTAATGCATGCGGGCTTAAAATCTAAATGACAGGTTGATAAGTGCTGCAAATCACCATGGCACACGTATACCTGCATAACAAGCCTGCACATTCTGCACATATATCCCGGAACTCAAGGTAAAATTAAAAAAAAAAAAAAATTTAAATAACGATTAAAGCTGCTGAGATGTTTTGCTTCCCAGAATACCACACCTTGCCTCTCTATCCTTGGTCCTAACAACAGTTCACACATTTAGGCTAATAGGTGGTCTGTGCTTTTTCTGGTTTTGGTTTACTTAAATTTTGGTCTTTAGAGAGGTCAGTTGGCATAGACAAAGTATTCCATAAGTCCTTGAGAGAGCTAGACTGTACCTTTCGGACAAAGATGATATCAAATAGAAAACACACACACACACAGAGAGAGAGAGAGAGAGAGAGAGAGAGATTTCTGAATCTTGGGAGAAACAGAAAGGAAAATAAGAAGGAAAAAATGAGCACATAAATATTCGCAGCTCCAGCGCCCTGCTTTACTGACAAAGAATTCAAGATGGAGAATGAGAATGAAAGATTTCTAAGCTCCATAGTAACATAAAAATATCTAAATTCCACATGCTTCCATGTGGTAACCATAACACAGAACTCCACTAAAAGTGTAGGAGCATGAAGACAGGAAAAATAAACATCTCAATAGCATTCTATATAGACTAAAGACCCAGCAGATGCAATGGTGAACATCTCCTCAAGTGTCAGGTGCAAAAGGATGACTAGTCCCTCTTACAAAGCCTTGGCACTCTGTAAGTCCCTTCATCTCCAATACTTGGCCCAGCACTAGGAAAAGGGGGGTTGTCTTGGCTGAGAATGAGTTTCCACTAAGTGGTTAATAGGGGGAGAAATAAAAATAATTTCATTATAGAAAATGATATGTATCATGCATATCTGTGTTCTTGCAGAGATTCATATCTAGCATGTGATTAATTAAAAATCAAAATAAAATGTCAAAAGTGTTTTCTTATTACCTGTGATTCATTAGAATCTAGACGTTAAAGACCTCAGGTGTACATCATAGGATGAAGTCATTTCTTCTGTTTTTTAGTTACATCTGCATCACTGACTTCCAATGCAGTGTTGAAGCAAATTCACATACTAAAATAATCTAATATTAAAAAGGAATATAATACTCTTCAGATGTTGGCAGTATGTGCATGAGGCAAGTAGTATACTATATATACATATCAGTATGGTTAAAGAATTTAGTATGATCCAAGACATGTAGATATTAAATGTAAAGTATAGTATTATTAGGTTTAAACATTTAACCAAGCACAAAACTACCTCAGTGAGTTTCAGTCCAACACTTCATTCCAACCTCAGAAGAGTGCAACTCTCACTGTCATCATACAAGCGGAGCTAGAACATTTGGGTCCACTTATTCTTTGCAAATGAGGTGCCTCACTTCTTGACTTCTAAAATCTTTAAGCAATCTATTTCTTATAACATGAATCAAAGGTTTATTGGATGTCTTCTGAACCATCTGGGTGAGTTAAGGGTAAAGGAATCTAAAATGTATGTATTCATTTCATTTAAAATACACATGGGCTTATAAACCAATTGAAAATTACTTGGCATGAATGTAGAGGAACTTGGCAGAAAATGTTTCCTTGAACCCAACATTTTGACAAAGTCCAAATGCAATAAATAATTGCCCAGATTTTTAGCCATGAATTGGCACAATAGTCAAATAATAATTAAAGAAAAGAAAATATGTCGAAATGAATTCGAAAAAGTTAGATATGATTTCTTAAATGAAATGTAGCTTATAGAAAGGCGTATGTATCTTTTACTACAATAATGGATCTTAACTTTCAGGGCTTTGTTTTCTAGCATCTGATTACAACTAGATGGCTTTTCTATGCCTCTAGGAATCAGGTGGGATTTTCTTGTTTGTTGGTTTTGTTTTTTGTCTTTCCTATTGCCAGTTTATAAGAGTGCTGTAGAAACTGAAAGTAGTGTCAGGTGCTCTTAAAATGAGGCATGTATGCACACATAGACACATTCCTGCACGCACACATAAAGAAAAAACTCCCTACCCCACAAGGTAAAAGTAAAAACTGCTCTTTGTATTTGTTCCTTTGAAGATTATCTCACATACACAAACACACACACACACACACACACACACACAGCTTCTAATCTACTAACAGGGACAGCGAACAATCTTTTTTGTAAATTTTTGCTTCCAACAAGGGTTGCTATATAAAATGCAAGATACACATTTAATTTGGATTTCAGATAAGCACCAAATAATATGTTTTGGTGTAAGTATGTCACATGTAATATTTGGGACAAGCTTATATGCAAAAAATAACTATCTGGAATTGAAATTAAACTAAATGTCCTTTTTTTTAAATTTTTCTTAATCTGAAAACCCTACTTCCAACACCTCTTAATGAATGCATTTAGAAGAGGAAGTATTTCAATGAATAAGTATTTCTCAAGATCCTACCATGTAGTTTCTAAGAACAAACAGATCTCTTTAGGTACTTACATTCCACTCAGGATATAAGACTAACATGTGAAGAATGCAATATAGATTAATTGTCAAATTGTGTTTACTATCTATAAATGATCTGTTTATAGATTAAAAATAATAAGGCCTATTGAAATTAAACAACTTTTCATGATTCATATGCACTTTGAAGAAAATGAAGACATTTTCCATGTAGAAGAGGTATGAAGAAATATTCTAGGGCAGAGAAATAAGATTGAAAACTTAGAGGAGAGAATCAGCACAATATATTAATGACACATTGCAGATATTCAGACGATGGGAAAAATATTATTCGAAGATGCTTAAAACTAAAATGTGAAAACAAAATATACGCATATATAACATGGACACTGCCCTTCGATCATTAAAGATGTTACTGTACTTAAAAAACAGACTTATAGACCTCAAAAGCCTTGCAGTCTTTGTGTCTTAGCAATTCTTATCCAGAATTGAATTTTGATATAAGCAAGAACATGAACGACACCTATTTTATATATTCCCAGTATTTAGCACAATGTTTAAGCATGGTGCTCAATAAATGCTTGCAAAAAAAAACTTCTCACTGTAACGAAGAGAAAAAGGGAAGGGAGGAATGAGGGAAGGAGGGGAGGGAAGGCAGAAGGGAAGGAAGGAAGGAAGGAAGGAAGGAAGGAAGGAAGGAAGGAAGGAAGGAAGGATTTCTCAAAGTTGGTAGATATTTTAGGAGTTATAAAAGTAAATTATTTTAATTGTTAAATTTATCTATATTTCTAAAGAATAAAATACAGAAGCAGAATTTCAGATGCCAATGTCACATGAAGAAGGATTCTGCTGCCCTTTTTCATCCATTTATTTTGAAGGATATTACTTTAAATTGAAATAATACTGCAGGCATTTAAAACATATCCACCAAGGTTCCAGAAGGTGATTCTACAAAAACTATTCTTCAGGAATTACTCTTCCACTCAAAACAAGAATTATAATATAAATAAACATATTTAAGGAGTTGTTATTGTGAGACATTTCAGGCTATAATATTTAGGCATTTTTAAAAACTAGCATTATTGGATAAATGTTTTTGTGCAATAGTCATTGAAGATTCTTGAAGTGGAGATGGCTCTGTTTGCTTTCTAACAGAGAGCTTGTTGTCGTGTGTTGATGTTAGCATCAAGTCTAAAAGTTATTGCTGTAGCTGACAAGAAACAAAATCTCACTGTCAATCAGTGAATTTTTCCATTAGGATGAAGGATATTTGAATATTTGCCACGCTTTGCAGATTTTTAATCTTAAAATCATAGTTTTACCATACACATATGTGTTTGAAAATTAATACTGCTTTTCTTCCTTTTCCTCTGATTTCTATCAAGTTATTAGTCCTCCATTCAGGACTGGTACTAGTTGAATAAAGACAGGAGATATGACAACATATCCTGTGGTTTACCATCTAGATTTTTATTAAACACAAAAGTAGATTTTAAGAAATGAGATTGAAAGACGATAGTGCTTGGCAGGATTGAAAGGACATTGGTCAAGTGATATGGTCAGGCTTTGTGTCCCCATCCAAATCTCATCTACAGTTGTAATACCCATAATCCCCACAATCCCCATGTGTCAGGGAGAGACCAGGTAAAGGTGCTTGAATCGTGAGGGTAGTTTCCTCCATGCTGTTCTTGTGATAGTGAGTAGGTTCTCATGAGATCTGTTGGTTTTATATAAGAGGCTCTTCCTTCTTTGCTTGGCTCTTCTCCTTCCTGCCGCCTTGTGAAGAAGGTGCCTTGCATCCCCTTCCCCTTTTACCATGATTGTAAGTTTCCTGAGGCCTCCCCAGCAATGCTGAACTGTGAGTCAATTAAACCTCATTTCTTTATCAAGTACTCAGTCTTGGGCAATTTTTTTATGGCAGTATGAAAACAGACTAATACACCATGGTTTCCAAACACAGAGGCTGACTGCTTTTGTCTTACATTAAAAACTTGATAAAAGCCCCTTCATAGGCTTGTCCATCAGGCAGGACTAAGTTAGAATAGCATGTCCCATGATATCAGGATCAGAAATTCTGTGAACAAAAAGTCCTCAGACTCCTCTATTACCCAGGGCAATACCTAACAGTCTTGCCTCTGGTGGCACAATGCTAAATTGATGTTAAACAGACATGTGTATTGCACACACCCCTTTTCATTTTGGGGTAATGATTTTATCATATTTATAAGGAATCACACATTTTTTTGAAGTCAAACAATACGAAAAATACATAAAGAATAAAGTTTTAAAAACCCTTTGGCATTTCATCACCAAGCTGACAGAACATTATTCCCATTTCTTTATATGCATGTATACTAAAAAATTAAATGAGTTACATATTAATAAAAATATTTTATTATAAGGATATCATATCCATGAATTTTATTTAAAAGTATTAAATTTCATATTTCTTGATTCTTTAGGATAAAAAGGAAATAAATTGAAATTGAAGTGATAGATAAATTATTCCTTCTTTAAATGAAACAAAATGATTGTAATACCTAAAATATGTATTTAAAGTTAAGAGTAAAAGATTGAGATAGACTATAAAGAACTGGAACCATTATTTTTTCTCCAAATTTCAATTTTATATTAGCAAAATGACTACCTACTACAAAGGATGAGGAAACCAGAACTCTCATGTTTTTACCCTTTCTTTCTTTCTGCAAATTCCTGCTTTAAAATGATTGTATTTTCATTTTTGAATTATCAAAGTTCATGACACTTGTACTATTTTCTGTAGACACAAGTTTCTCAGTTGGTTTAAGCTCAGTTTTCTATCTGAGTGAGAAATTAAATACTTACTCTCAGTTCATTTTTCCATGTCTGTACTTTATTCCTGATTTGCAACTTTTCATTCACTTCCTAGTTAGCTAGATTAGAACAGTAAGCAGTTTTTCAGGAGTAACTTAAGGGTATTATTTTTCCCTGTACTTTTTATGTCTCATAGTAATTGCCTACTGCCTTCATAAATATGAAGTACTTATGAACTTGAATTATGATTTGGCTATATTTTTGGATATTTTCTCCTTGGAATTTTGAGGAGATCACTCCATTTTCTTCGATATTTAACCTAGCTGTGGAAAGTCTGAAGCAAACCTGATTTTCCATCTTACATTCACTTTTGCATTTGCCTGTGTGAATGAAAATTTATTCAGGTGTCTTTGAAATGTAATACTAAACGAGAATATGTTTCAGTATGTTCCACTTTGTATCAATTTTTCATAAAACATAGTGTGATCTTTTACATCTTTGAAATCAGTTATTCATTTCTACGCATTATTTTCCCTAATGTATCTGTGAATGTATTTTTCTGTTCCATTTGTTGAATATTGACAGCAGAAATTACTTACATTTGCGACTTTTTTTATCTTTTTATCCTCCCAACTCCTTTAATATCTTTGTCTTTTTTCTTTTGCATTAAAAATAATATCATTCCTTTCTTCTGTGGCAGTTATTTGAGATTTAACTTTACTTTTCCAATCCTGTCTTTTCCCAATTCATTTATTTGTTCAGTTAATGATGTCTGTCTTTTCCTAAATTTGTTTTTACAGCTCAGAAACATCATTTTCTATTTTCTTAATGTATCTTTGAATTATTATTCTATTGAAGTAAGTTCTCATTAAGTTCCTCTCAGGTAGGAGGTATTCACAGAAATAATCCTTTTCAAAAAATAAACAATGTGATACTTTGTCTTTTTCCAGTCATATTTTCTTTCTTCTGTTTTTTGATAATATTGTTTCATAGCTGTCATGCAGTTATGCCCACAACTAGAGCTATAAACAATTAATGTTAGAGAATTTGAAATATTTACTGTCTAGTTTGATTTTATGGTTTTTGTTTTTTAACTGTCTGTAAAAAGATTTCACTGCATTAGTAAGTAAGTGTGTCCTACCCAAGAGGCAGGGGGCATGCTCAAGTTCCATATCACTACTAATTTTACTGTGAATGTATGGGAAACACAAAGCCCTGGTTATCTCATCTCTACCGACATCTTTAGATCTTATTTCATGTTACAAAGGCTTCTCTCCTCTCTCTCTCTCTTTTTTTCTCTTTCTCTTCCCACCCTCCTCAGGGTCTCTGTCTCTTTCTATTTCTCTATTTCTGTCTCTCTCAGTCCTCTTTCTGCTACCTATCTACATAAATTTCTTTTCCTGGAACTTCAGACCACTAATAATTATTCAGATTCCTCTCTACTATTTTTACTATTTTGTTTTTGGATGAAAAGCTTAGACACTCCATCAAGAGCTTGCAGATATGAACTTTTCGTTGGATTTCATGTTACAGATTTGATGGCATTAATTTGAAACTCTTTTTTTGTTTGTTTTTTTGCTGATGAATTGTTGTTTGTATCATATTTTATTTTGTATTTGTGTGTGTGTGTCTATTTCATTAGATACTATCTTTATGACTTCTGTAATCCAATTTTACTCTGCCATCTTTTGACAAATTATTTTCATCACAATATTCCCAAATAGTATAAAATTCTTATGTTAATAATTTTGATGTCTTAAAAATCTATTAACTAAAAATGTATAAAATGATTGCAATTAAAATTTAGATAACAATTTAATACTATGAATGGTGTTTTGCTCGGAAATTATATTACTACTCCAAATGTGAATATTATGCTAACTGGTTCATTACAGGTTCTTTGACTTTGGAAAATTGATACACTGTAGGACCAGGAGATGGCTCAATTGTCCTACTCTTCTTTTTCTATTTGAACTATGGCCTTTCTTTGATGTCAGTGTGCATTGTGTGCACTCCACCTTATTTTTTTCATTATTTAACAATTTTAATCTCTCAGCAACTGTGAATACTGATTTCACTTAGCAGAACTACATTAATTGTAATGTACCCCAGAATATGTTTCAGATATATTCTTAAGGTAATTGTTTTAAAATTTCATTGAAATAGAAAACACAACACGTTTACACTTCTTACATATTACAGAAAATATGGGTGCCAGTAATTTTTTAAGTGTTTTTACCTCTAGAGCCATGTAAGTGAAGGTACCAAGACAGGCTGATTAATACTTAATCTAAATCAAGAAACACAGAACAGTGCCCCATTGACTTCATAGCTTCCATTTGTAAGTATGTGCTGTTTACAAGGCAAGTGCTGGTGAAAAACAAGGAAAAGAAAATTAGCTATAAATCAGAAAGTCAGCCCCACATAGGAGTTTACGACTTTCATATCCTGAAGCATAGTCTAAGGTATTTCAATGTACAGCTTGTATACTTTCTTTTTACATTCCCGGATCCTTTAAATTTGTTATCTTGGTGTTTTCATTTTCAGACCTGTATAATCAGCAACATCTTTGCTCTGTAAGGGGAAAGTGAAATCCCATTGCACCAGTGTCATTTTTGATGTAGATCTTTAGGAAAAAAATAGCAAGTATCAAGGATTAAATTATGCTGTTGTCAAGCCTCTAATTTTTCTATGAATGAATTGTAAAGTAAGCAAAGGGTGAGGGGAAAGTACCATATGCTCTTTTTCCAAAGGAGTGTGTCTTAACAACAGATCAGAAGTCACCTGTAAATGCTGACTATGTAGAAACCTCCAGCTGCTTATTCTGCACAGGCAGTTTTTGCTTTCTTTTTGCTGAGCTTCCAAAAGGGTAATATCTAAAAATAATTATTTCTGCCAGTTGAGTAATTAATGATGGCCTTACCAAATGACAGTTTTATTGAATGACATTGGAAAAGATGAATTAGCTTTTTATTAAATGGTATTTTAGTGTTTCAAAGGCTCCATGAATAACCCAAGAAGAGTGTTCCTGTTAAACTAGGGAAAACAGTGGTTTTTCATATCTACAAGAATTACTTGTTACATGTGAGTATTTTTCTATGCAAATCAAAAAGTCAATATATATATATATTACTTTGCTCTTATTTCATGACTAAAATTATTACAGAATGAAAATTAATAGATATTTATTCTTATTGGCAGGTCAGTTATTGTCAAACATTTTATGAATTATAACTTTTCTAGGATTTTTGTCCTTCATCTTTTCACCACTTCCCTCACGTCTATCAGACTTGAACAAACAACAGAGAATGTAAGCTTTATATTTGTCAGCATATTGATTGATCTGGTTTACTGCCACTACCACTCTTCTCACTCTTCCTCATTCACTACAAAAGGCATGTAAAAAGGAATTAATGCTGAAATCAATAAATGTCCTTATAGGGTGTTAGGAAATAGTAGTTAAGTAGATCTATAACATTAGTAAACTGTAGCTATTTTAAATATACATGTACCAAGTTCCAGAAATGAGCTTCTTCCCTTTTCTCTATCTGATCTCATGTCACCAACCCTGGGAACTGGCTCCCTAGTTCTCCTGAGCTAGTAATGCCTTAATGCTGTAGTGTTGTGGGACTCAGGCTTTGATCCTTGATTTGCTCTTGTAGTCATCTCAGTGATTCCCATGTCTTTAGAATCCCATCAATATGCTGAAAACCCCAAAATGTATGACAACAGCTCAAAACTCTGGACTTATACACACCACAGGCATCTTAACATCTCTTCTTGAATGTATAATAGACTTCTAAAAACTTAAAATGTCTAAAAATGAACTGGTTTCCCCTGAAAAATCTGTACCACTTGTTGGTTTTCAATCTCAGTTAATGGCAAATAACAATAATAATAATTATTATTTTAACTCTCATCTTATTAGTTACTTTCTGTCACACTACACATCTAGGCTGTGAGAAAATCATGTCAACACTACCTTTAAAATATACACAATCAAGTCATTTTTTACCACATCTCCCGCTGTCACCCCAATTGGACCAGCATCATACTTCATCTGGATGACTGTATGTATTTCATATTTGGCTTATTTATTTCAACTCATGCCTTCTCTGCCATAATCTATACTCTATGCAGCAGCCAGAATGACCCATTTGAAATGGATCCTAGATATCATCACTCCTCTATTTAATACACTTGATGGCTGAACATTTTATACAGAGTGAGTCATTAAAGTCCAATTTAATTAACCCTTTTATGTGACTATTTGCACATATCTCGCATATCACTGCATACCACTCACATTAACTTCTGGTTTTTTCTTAAACCAAAAAAGTATCTTCCTGTCTTACTTTGCTCATTTTATTGAGAACACTTATTTCCCAAATGTCCTCCAGTCTATCTCCCTCCCTCATGTCTTTTTTTTTTTTTTTTTTTTACATATATATATGCTTTAAGTTCTAGGGTACATGTGCACAATATGCAGGTTTGTTACATATGTATACATGTGCCATGTTGGTGTGCTGCACCCATTAACTCATCATTTACATTAGGTATATCTCCTAATGCAATCCCTCCCTCCTCCCCCCAATCCCATGACAGGCCCCAGTATGTGATGTTTCCCTTCCTGTGTCCAGGTGTTCTCATTGTTCAATTTCCACCTGTGAGTGAGAACATGTGGTGTTTGGTTTCCTGTTCTTGTGATCGTTTGCTGAGAATGATGGTTTCCAGCTGCATCCATGTCCCTACAAAGGACATGAACTCATCATTTTTTATGATTGCATAGTGTTCCATGGTGCATATGTGTCACATTTTCTTAATCCAGTCTGTCATTGAAGGACATTTGGGTTGGTTCCAAGTCTTTGCTACTGTGAATAGTGCCACAATAAACATACATGTGCTTGTGTCTTTATAGCAGCATGATTTATAATCCTTTGGGTATATACCCAGTAATGGGATGGCTGGGTCAAATGGTATTTCTAGTTCTAGATCCTTGAGGAATCGCCACACTGTCTTCCACACTGGTTGAACTAGTTTACAGTCCCACCAACAGTGTAAAAGTGTTCCTATTTCTCCACATCCTCTCCAGCACCTGTGGTTTCCTGATTTTTTTAATGATAGCCATTCTAACTGGTGTGAGATGGTATTTCATTGAGGTTTCGATTTGCATTTCTCTGATGGTGAGTGATGATGAGCATTTTTTCATGTGTCTGTTGGCTGCATACATGTCTTCTTTTGAGAAGTGTCTGTTCATATCCTTCTCCCACTTTTTGATGGGGTTGTTTGTTTTTTTCTTGTAAATTTGTTTGAGTTATTTGTAGGTTCTGGATATTAGCCCTTTGACAGATAAGTAGATTGCAAAAATTTTTTCCCATTCTGTAGGTTAACTGTTCACTCTGATCATAGTTTATTTTGCTGTGCAGAAGCTCTTTAGTTTAATTAGATCCCATGTGTCAATTTTGGCTTTTGTTGCCATTGCTTTTGGTGTTTTAGACATGAAGTCCTTGTCCATGCCTATGTCCTGAATGGTATTGCCTAGGTTTTCTTCTAGGGTTTTTATGGTTTTAGGTCTAACATTTAAGTCTCAAATCCATCAAGGTCAAAAGAACAAAGCTGGAGGCATCATGCTACCTGACTTCAAACTATACTACAAGGCTACAGTAACCAAAACAGCATGGTACTGGTACCAAAACAGAGATACAGACAAATGGAACATAACAGAGCCCTCAGAAATAATATCACACATCTACAATCATCTGATCTTTCACAGACCTGACAAAAACAAGAAATGGGGAAAGGATTCCCTATTTAATAAATGGTGCTGGGAACACTGGCTAGCCATATGTAGCAAGCTGAAATTGGATCCCTTCCTTACACCCTCATGTCTTTTAAGTCCTTCATTATCATCTTTTCCATAAGGCCTACTTTGACCATCCAATGGAATGCTGCATTCTCTTCCTGTTCTCAATCACAGCACCATTCTTTTCTCTGCTTGACCTGTTTTTTTTTTTTTTTTTTTTTTTTTTAATTCACTTTCTAACATATAACACATTTCCTCTGCTTATTATATTTGGTATTTATTTTCTACATATCCTGCTAGAACATAAGCTCCTTCAGGGGACTGAAGATTGTTTGTTTTGGTTGCTGGGCAATAATTCTTATTTTTCACCACTTGACATATTCCCTAGATTGGGTACTCTGACCAGCTACAGTTCCTCCTGTCAAGTGAAAGTGAGTTTGTCCCTAGAACAGATTCAAATGACTCAAGTGATAGGACTGGTAATCACCTGAGAGACCTTGCTAGACTGAACTTTCTCACACTCACTTACATCTCAGTTTCCATTCTGAAACTTAATACATCTCTGTATAATAAAGAATAGTGGAGAGGTTTGCATGTCTAATAATATTAATTATATCATTACATTTATTAATGTTAGAACATCATTTTGGGAATAGTACTAACATATCCTTTCAATATTCAGTTATATTTTATGTTAATTTCTCATTTAGAATTTTATAATGATATTCATGTGTATGACCCATATTAAAAAGTAGTCTATTTTAACTTTAAACTCTGCATTTTTATTACCAGGAGTGTATTAACTTCTTTGAAGAAATGTTTAAAAGATTATGATTGACTCAGGTTGTCTATACAAAGAGATTTTTAATGAAATGAGTAGCAGCTGAAAAACATACCTTATTTAAGACTACACCAATAATATACTTAAAACAAAATTTTTTTCTTGAAAACTTGTGATTTCAAAGAACATTTATAGTGTACAATGCTACTTGGCAGGTAGAATTTCTACAGAAAATGCAAAAAATGTGCTAAATTTAGGTTTTGAATACTAAAATGTATACTCACTGTTTACTGAGAAGTAGCCCTAATATTACAGAAAATGAATGGCTATGGAACTGTATCATTAAACTGTAAGAAGTAAATGGGAAGTTGTGTTTTGAATAAATCTGTAGCCCATCTGCAACGGCTTTGAGAATATGAGAATCAATGTTACAGAACAGATTTCAGCTTCTTTCCAATTGACACAGCCATTGAATATTATTCACGAGCATAACAAATCTCATCAGTAATGGTAGTTCACATTAGTCTGGCACAAAGGAAAAACAGGTTGCACTTTCATGAATATTTTCTTTTTCTTGCTATAATCCCACCCCTTCAGATTCCCCACACTCAGGCCCTCCAAAACTACATAATGGTTGAAAACCAAGACTATGGAATTTTGTATTTCTTTGTACTGGAAATATATTATTTAAATAATGAAACCATTCTAAGGAAAAATAAAAAATTACATTCAACAATTTCCAAATGAAAAGTCATTTGTTTATAGTAGGCTATTCAGTCAGTTAGACTACCTTTTACCCTTTTGCTTTTGTGACACTGACTTTTTTTCTACAAATAGGCTGGCTGTCATGTAAATGTGCATCATTGCTTAAAAGAAGAATAAGCAAAAAATCTCCAAAGTCAGGGTGAATCCATTGCCTCTGCTTCCAAAACAATACTAGTATTCTCCCAGTGATGCATGTGTAGAAACAACAAACAGAAACCTTTAAAGATCATACTTTAAAGATCATATGGTTAAACTCACCATATTATAGATAAATGAAAAGGCATATATTTGGTGAATGAGGTTAACTATCTGTCCCAACTGTGGTATCTACATTTTCTGACTCCCAGTTGAAGTTTTTTTTTCTAGATTACCATTATGATTGCTTTTCTTAACATGTGGAGGGAAATAGTTAGTGTTCATAGTAATTCATTTGCCAAGTAATTATAATACTGTACTCCTTTATGAGAAGGCTTATCAACAACACTGGAAATATTAAACCCCCATTGGACTAATTAGGAAATCTTTACAGCTTAGTCAGTTGACTCACAGCTAGGGACATACAAAAAAGAAGAAAACAACCAAACATCATTAATTTTTCTTTTTCCTTCTTGGGACCTGCTCTCTTTATTGAAAATATTTAACATTCATTAAAAAGCAAAATAAAACAAATTAAAACAAAATAAAAATTGTCCATGGCAGTAAGTTAAATAAGCATATACTTTCTTTGAACCCAAGCGTAATAATTTTTTCATTGTATCAGAGCCCTAAGTACGTGCCAACTGCATTAGAATAGCACTACACTATTTGCTGGCTATTAGCCAAATGCCGTGCAACTGAATATACACACAGCCTGCTTTATATTTCAAAGGTTCAGATCAAATTAGTTTGAAGTTTTAGTTAGATTAGAAACGTTCATGTCTTTCTAACAATACTAGATAGTTAATCTTTCTATTTCATATTTTAAATTCTCAGATTTTTAGTAAGCTTATCAATTAAGATAAAGTTAACCACTATATTTCCAGGTGAATGTTACGATCCTTTAATGAAGTGAAATGCAACAAAATTTCTTTGGTGAAAGGATCTGGTAATCATACTTATGATAAAATGGATAGAAAGATATAGCTATATCTATGTCTATTTATATCAATGAACAGAAAAACACAGTTGTATGTGCTCCATAGCCTGGTTCAAGAAATGCTTATTTACAAATGCATTGGTAATTAAAAATATGATTTTTAGGAAACTTCCTGTCAAATATTAAAATTAAACAAATGTTAATTATTTTGATTATGTATCTGTATTCCCCACCAGCTAACTTGCCAAACCTATGGATTTCTAAGGAATTATACTAGGTAAATTTCACTTTTATTTTCCTCATTTTCTGTAATCACTACTAAAGGTAGGACTAAGGAGAAACAAAAGTCTTGGAGTCACTAAAAGGCTCAGAAATTTTTTTACACAGACAATTGTGAAATATTTCTTTATTTCCAAAGAATTTTTAATCACTTCTCAGTCAGATTGAACATTTTAGCTTTATACTTCACAGTTTCTTTTGTCTTATGATGAGTTGTATAGCTAGTGTACTTGGGTCTGCTTCCTTAACATAATTTAAACTTCATGAGGTCAATGGGCATATATTATATTTTGTGTATATCCCAAAATATAGTACAACTTTTGATACATTTTTGGTGTGCAAAATAATATGTGCATTGAACGTAACGGCTTTTACATGAAACTACAGTACTGTTTCTAAATAGCAAATTAGAACAGACTAGTTTTTCTTTCTTCTAATTTTGCAAAGGATCTAGTAGTAAATAAAAATACTAAAATGCAAAGTTTTGACTGTTGTTCTGGGCCTTTGAAGTAAATAGGGCTTTTTCTTGTCTTTGGAAGTTTTCATTTCATTACCAGCAGCAACTGCCATTTCATTTGTACTTTAAATATAGTGTCCTTCCTCAGTATAATAGACTAAGCTAATAAGAGTGGACAAATCCAACTACTACCATTTATAATACCAAATATAAATATCAGATAAAAAAATAAGTAGTTAGCCGAAGTTGAGAGAAATAAACTCACACACAAAAAAACATAAACTACCAAGTAACAAAACAGACAATATTCAGCTGAGAGCTGATGCCATCCATCAGGAACCATAGGGTAAGGGTATCAAATGCAGATGTAGAGGTTGGGGCCAGGTCTTTAATGTATATGGGAAGAAAAAGTCAGACACTTGGGCCAAATGGGGGCCAGCATACTGTAATAGGGCTTCTGTGTGAAACACAGCTCCTTAAACAAGTGCCCAATAAATACAAATCATATTGGAAAATCTCGAACTTTTAGCCCAGGGAAGCCTTCAGGAGGGCTGTTGTCTCCTCAAAAGCAATACTTGCAGGGGAGGACAGGAATGAGGATTGAAAATTACAGAACTAAAGAACTGTAGCAAGAATTGAAGTTCCATCCAAATTCGCACTTTTCACAAGGGGTAGGAACCTAACCAAAATGTGTAATTGTGATTAATTCAGTTAATATTAAATATAATAATTAGTATTAGTACTATTAAAAAGATGTAAGATCACGAGATCAAGAGCTCGAGGTCATCCCGGCCAACATGATGAAACCCTGTCTCTACTAAAAATACAAAAATTAGCTGGGCGTGGTGGCACGTGCCTGTAGTCCTAGCTACTTGGGAGGCTGAGGCAGGAGAATTGCTTGAACCTGGCGGGGGAGAGGTTGCAGTGAGCCAAGATTGCACCACTGCACTCTAGCCTGGTGACAGAGTGAGACTCCATCTCAAGGAAGAATAAAAAATAAAAAAAGATATAACTAAAATCTCATTATAATCAAACAAAGACCCAAGGAATCTTTCTCTCTCCCACAAACAGATGCACATAAAACCCAACTGGAAAAAAGCTGCAATAAAACATTATATGCCATTGATGAAACATAACTTGATTATTCAATTTATTATTTTTTCTTTGGAATGTTCACTACTTATGTTGCTTCTCTTAATCAAAAGACTTCAAAAATTTGCTTTAATGACATAAAAATTTGAATATTCTACTTTGATGAATAGAATTAAAGAATAGAATTCACAAAGTGTATAACTGCTTAACCATAACTGCTGAATTTTGCTTTAAAATAACAACTAATGGTATCGTTGATTTAATTAACTGTGTCTCACCTCTTTCCCAAACAGACATGGAATAAATATAAAGATCTCAAGGGGATCATTTTTATATTTTATCAAATGCTTTAAAGGATTTAAAAGGATAATTTCAGTTGGTCCATAACTATATTTAAAACTCTGTACTTTTTAACCAAATAAAATGTAACTTGAAATTGGTCTCCTCTATTGAAATATTAGCATTAAGAATATATGTATTTATTTAGCAGTGCTACCCTTCATTCCATGTATTTTTGGAATCCTTTCAGAATGTACCACATAAATTTCTGTAAGCTTTACTTTTCTTTATTATTTTCTAAATAATAGATTATTCTATTATGCTATGAGTAAATGGACAAAGATTCCCTGTTCAATGCCTTTCCATCTTTCTCAGTTTCAAATTTTTGTTGTTGCTTTTGTCATTTGTTTTCCCACCATATCTACTTAGACATTGATTGTAAGTATTTTAGAGTTGATTATTTTAATTAAAGCTGCATGGCTCTGCATTTCAGAAAGATAAAGCATTTGAAAGGACTTAAATTAGGAATCTTCAAATTCATCATAAATCTGACTCAGTTTCATTTGTATGTTTCCAGCCCGCTCAAGGGCAGTGTGTGAAGTAAGTCAATATCATGCGTGTAATTGACTGATTGCTATTAATTTGAAATATGTGAATTTGAGGGCTGCCTTTATATAAATTCATTAATGTGCCATCCTTCACTGGCAATGATCAAGCTGCTGGCACATCACTAATAGGATATTTGCTTTGCGTTGTTTTTTAGCGGTCATGATGAATTTGGGTTGATCCATTCCACATACGGCTGTCTATTTTTTTTTTTTTTTTTTTTTTTTTTTTGTGACTAATGAGCTGTATCTGGTGTGGCAGGCTTATTTAAGAATGAGGATAGATATTATCCTCATTCTTAAAGGAAGATGAAAAACATGGCAACAAAATATATAATGTTAGCTTCATTTACTAGAGCCAAAGACACATGAATATATTATAAAACTGCTATCTAGTCAAAAAGCTAGAAATTATCAGGATAACTTTTGCACCCAAAAAAAATTAAATTCATGTAAACTACAATGGATTTTTATATATACTATCAGTATGGCACAAAGTAACATGTAATTAATGATTTCAAATGAAAATTTCAATAAAAAAGGGATGATTTAGAACAAATATCAGTTTGGCAAAATGTAATGTTATTTGTACTAGTTACGAAGCTATTGTTCTCAGCTTCAACCCACCTGCGTCTTAACCTTCTACACTCCTCTTTGTAAGCTGAGGCCTAAATTATATTTTATCTGTAGAGACATATGAAGAAAAAAGTATGACTGAAAAGAAAAGATACTTTCTTTTGTCCTTTTTGTTGTTGTTCTTCCTAGTACAAGAAAGTCCCTTCAGCCCTGCAGTTGTTTATGTCAGTCCCCTGCATCACTGGGTACTTCTAGAACCAGCTTCAGTTAATTATTTAACAGGCACCAGTATGAGCCAGATAGAATCTGTTTACCAGAGTATTAGACATGATTCCATGAGGATCTCCTCCAAGATTCTAAATCTCCATTATTTCTCCAACTGGATGGGTAGTGTCTCTTTCCCTCAGTTATTACTATTTTGTTATGTCATTTTTTTTTTCCATTTTAATCCTTCAAACATCTGTTTAACCAGTTTCCTAGGATGTCAAATTATCTTCATTGAAATGCATGATACATTTCTATTTCCTGATTATTTTGATAGACTACCATAAGAGAGGGTTAACATTTATAGAGATTAGATAATTTTAATTGAAATACTGAGTAAATTTTTAAATCCATAATCTACTTTTAAAATATTAATCAACTTAGTTAATCCTGTTGTCTGTTTAAACCCATTTCGTTCTTCTTTGTTACTGACAAAAAAAAAAAAAAACAACCTTGAGAGATACTTTAAATGTGAGAGCATAAGTGACTATGGTGGTCACCTGGTTTTGGTTTGAACTGTTTTGTTTTGGATCTCCTCTGTGACCTTTGGAAAACTTATTGCCCTTTCCCTTCCTTTCCCCAAACACACACATACCACATGTGCCGTGTGGTTCCAGTTTGCAAATCACAGAACCATATGTCCCCTAATTTCCAAAGTTGACTGGTTAGATTTCCTTTACCAAGAATGTTAATCATGAATGCAGACCCCAAAGATGAAGGATAACTTGGGTTGAATCATTCAATGCCAATTTCTAAGAGACATGATGCATGCATTTCTACTCTTAATATCCATGGTTAGTGTCCACAGGGCTGATTCTCTGGCTATTCCTTCTCTCCTGAGGCTACCGAATATTCTTTGTTTATTTGGTTAAGTAAATAGGGGTAGATTCCTTTATACATACATAGTTCTGCTTATATATTTCTTTTTAGATGGCTGCTTTCCCAAGTACATTTTTCAGCTATGCTCTCTAATTAACTAAATAAAGGTGTCCTTTTCTCCATTTTTTTAAAAATGGGATGAAAGAATCATATCTGCTTCATAGTTTCATCCATTGACATAATATATTTATGAAATATAATTTTAATATAAACTTTGGGAACATACTTGGTATACACAGTCTACGATTAATTAAGGATAGTGTTTGATATGGTTTGGCTGTGTCCCACCCAAATCTCATCTTGAATTGTACATAATTCCCATATGTCATGGGAGGGACCCAGTGGGTGGCAATTGAATCATGGGATGGGTCTTTCTCATGTTGTTCTCATGATAGTGAATAAATCTCACAAGATCTGATAATTTTATAAAGGGGAGTTCCCCTACATAAGCTCTCTTGCCTGCTGCCATGCAAGATGTGACTTTGCTCCTCATTCGTCTTCAGTCATGATTGTGAGGCCTGCCCAGCTATGTGGAACTATGAGTCAATTAATTGAAACCTCTTTCCTTTATAAACTTTGCCTTAGTTAGGGTTCTCTAGAGGGACAGAACTAATAAAATAGATATATATATGACAGGGAGTTTATTAGGAGAATTGACTCACACGATCACAAGGTGAAGTCTCACAATAAACCGTCTGCAAACTGAGGAGTCAGGAAGCCAGTCCGAGTCCCAAAACCTCTAAAGTAGGGAAGCCAATAGTGCAGCCTTCAGTCTATGGCTGATGGCATGCGGCTTCGCATGCTCCAGTTTATGGCTAGGTGGGTCAGAAAGCACCCAGTTCGTGATAGGTAGTTCAGGTCCCATGGTGACTTGATCACCCACAGTCAAACTTTCTGTTTCCACCAAAGCCCAGTAACAGGCCAAGAGCTGTTTCTCAAAAGGAAAGTAGTTATCTGCAGAAGGTGGGAGGGCCTTGTTCCAAAATCCTCGAGGCCTTCTCTGTGATTCACCTGTGGGGGCCTGCCAAAGGCTCCAAACAGCATCCCTATCTGTGACTGACACCTCAAGCACCATTGGATCTGCTGGGTTGTATGGCCTAAGTGGCAATGCAGCTTTCACATCAGCCTGGAGCTACTGCAGAGCCTTCTCCTGTTCTGGACCCCACTCAGATCTGCAGCCTTTTGGGTCCCTTGATAAATGGGCTGGAGTAACATACCCAAATGAGAAATGTGTTGCCTCCAAAATCCAAATAGGCTCACCAGGTCTTGTGTCGCTTCCTTGGTTGTAGGAGGCGCAAGATGCAGCAACTTATCCTTCACTTTAGAAGAAACATCTTGACAGACCCCACACCACTGGACTCCTAGAAATTTTACTGAAGTAGAAGTTCCCCAAATTTTAGTTGGATTTATTTCCCATCCTCTGGCATACAAGTGTCTCACCAATAAGTCCAGTGTGCTTGCTACTTCTCACTCACTGGAGCCAATCAGCATAATGTCATCAATGTAATCCATCAGTGTGATATCTTGTGGAAGGGATATGTGGGGTGTGAGCCCCAACACAGAGTCCCCACTGGGGCACTGCCTAGTAGAGCTATGAGATGAGGGCTACTGTCCTTTAGGCCCCAGAATGGCAGATCCACTGACAGCTTGCACCATGCCCCTGGAAAAGCTGAGGACATTCAACGTCAGCCCATGAAACCACTCAGAAGGGGGAGCTGTATCCTTCAAAGCTACAGTGCAGGACTGCTCAAGACTGTGGGAGTCTGCCTTTTGCAACAGCATGACCTGGATGTGAGACACAGAGTCATAGGAGATCATTTTGGAGATTTAAGATTTAACTGCCCCACTGGATTTTGGACTTGCGTGAGGTCTGCAGCCTCTTCATTTTGCCCAATTTCTCCCATTTGGAATGGGTGTATTTACTCAATGCCTGTACCCCATTGTATCTAGGAAGTAACTAACTTGCTTTCGATTTTATAGGCTCATAGGTAGAAGGGACTTGTCTTGTCTCAGGTGAGACTTTGCACTGTGGGCTTTCGAGTTAATGCTGAAATGATTTAAGAATTTGGGGAACAGTTGTGAAGGCATGTTTGGCTTTGAAATGAGAGGACATGATATTTGGGACGGGCCAGAGTTAGAATGATATGGTTTGGCTGTGACCCTACCCAAATCTCATCTTGAATTGTAGCTCCCATAATTCCCATGTTCATGAGAGAGACCTGGTAGGAGGTAATTGAATCACAGGAGTGGGTCTTTTCCATACTGTTCTTGTGATAGTGAGTAAGTCTCAAGAGATCTGATGGTTTTACAAAGGAAAATTCCCCTACACATAAGATGTGACTTTGCTTCTCATTTGCCTTCAGCCGTGATTGTGAAGCCTCCCCAACCATGTGGAACTGTGAGTCAATTAAACCTCTTTCCTTTGTAAATCACCCAGTCTCGGGTATATCTTTATTAGCAGCATGAGAACAGATTAATACTATGTTCATTCTATTTGGGAAGATGGCTTAGATAATATTTTTGAAGTTTACTTAGCAAAAGTCATTATATGAAATTAAAATTTAAATTGTGACCTGTTTCTCTCTTTCATTGGGACACACAGAGTTTACTGGTGCCTCATTAATTTCATGTATTTGTTTACACATGTTTTTAACAAATATTTATTAAATTTGTCCTATATGCTACACACCATGGTAAATAGAAGAGATGAAGTATTAAGGAAAAGTCTGTCTTCAGAGAGTTTCTACTATAGTGGGAGAAATGGGCAACTAGAGAAGTGCTGTGAAGCATGACAAAATCTATTGTAATGATAGGCACAGGATACTATGGAGACAGAGGTAAATGGCATGTGGTCAGACTAGAAAGTAGGAAAAGTTTATAATAAGATATAAGAGAATAAGGAAAAAGGAGAAAGGAAAGTTAAGACATTAAAAAAGAAATAAGATACTTAAAATTTTGCTTGTTTAGAACCAAGGATTCCTTTGGTGAACATAGGAAAACAGGTAATAGGCAGGATCCCACTTATCCTTGTATGTCTAGCTTATATGCCAAGTTAAACTCTATTTCTTTCTTGATATCATATTGAAGAATAACGCTATGATCAAGTTATGATTACATTAATTAAACCTACTTTTAAACCTACTTTTTACTCATTACAGAGCTATGTAGATGACTTATAATAATTCTTCATTTTATTTTAAAAACACTTAACTATGAACAATTAACAGTAATTTACATATTATAGAACTAAATAACTTTTGCCCTCGTATTTCATTATAGTTGTAACTTTTTAACAAAAATATGTTTGGCAAACAATAGTTATTCCAGGTGTATGGAAATCAGCTGATAACTATTAGAGAGTCCACATTATCAAAAATATGTAATTAAAAATTAATATAATAACTGATTTATATTTCAAATATTATAAGATGTGTTGAGCAGTCACAACTCAATTAAGTACAATACTGGGTATTTATTTCATTTCCTTTTATTTTCAGCGTCTGCTATCAACATTGTTTATTGAATCTCAAAACCACTGAGCAGTGATGAAACAATCTTGCCCATAATAACATGCCAATTAAATCCAAACATCATTCAAATATTTCTTTTTTTATTTTATTTTATTATTATACTTTAAGTTCTAGGGTACATGTGCATAACGTGCAGGTTTGTTACATATGTATACTTGTGCCATGTTGGTGTGCTGCACCCATCAACTCGTCAGCACCCATCAACTCGTCATTTACATCAGGTATAACTCCCAATGCAATCCCTCCCCCCTCCCCCCTCCCCATGATAGGCCCTGGTGTGTGATGTTCCCCTTCCCGAGTCCAAGTGATCTCATTGTTCAGTTCCCACCTATGAGTGAGAACATGCGGTGTTTGGTTTTCTCTTCTTGTGATAGATTGCTAAGAATGATGGTTTCCAGCTGCATCCATGTCCCTACAAAGGACACAAACACATCCTTTTTCATGGCTGCATAGTATTCCATGGTGTATATGTGCCACATTTTCTTAATCCAGTCTGTCACAGATGGACATTTGGGTTGATTCCAAGTCTTTGCTATTGTGAATAGTGCCGCAATAAACATACGTGTGCATGTGTCTTTATAGCAGCATGATTTATGATCCTTTGGGTATATACCCAGTAATGGGATGGCTGGGTCATATGGTACATCTAGTTCTAGATCCTTGAGGAATCGCCATACAGTTTTCCATAATGGTTGAACTAGTTTACAATCCCACCAACAGTGTAAAAGTGTTCCTATGTCTCCACATCCTCTCCAGCACCTGTTGTTTCCTGACTTTTTTATGATTGCCATTCTAACTGGTGTGAGATGGTATCTCATTGTGGTTTTGATTTGCATTTCTCTGATGGCCAGTGATGATGAGCATTTTTTCATGTGTCTGTTGGCTGTATGAATGTCTTCTTTTGAGAATTGTCTGTTCATATCCTTTGCCCACTTTTTGATGGGGTTGTTTGTTTTTTTCTTGTAAATTTGATTGAGTTCTTTGTAGATTCTGGATATTAGCCCTTTGTCAGATGAGTAGATTGCAAAAATTTTCTCCCATTCTGTAAGTTGCCTGTTCACTCTGATGGTAGTTTCTTTCGCTGTGCAGAAGCTCTTTAGTTTAATTAGATCCCATGTGTCAATTTTGGCTTTTGCTGCCTTTGCTTTTGGTGTTTTAGACATGAAGTCCTTGCCCATGCCTATGTCCTGAATGGTACTACCTAGGTTTTCTTCTAGGGTTTTTATGGTATTAGGTTTAACATTTAAGTCTCTAATCCAGCTTGAATTAATTTTCGTATAAGGAGTAAGGAAAGGATGCAGTTTCAGCTTTCTACTTATGGCTAGCCAATTTTCCCAGCACCATTTATTAAATAGGGAATCCTTTCCCCATTTCTTGTTTCTCTCAGGTTTGTCAAAGACCAGATAGCTGTAGATGTGTGGTATTATTTCTGAGGACTCTGTTCTGTTCCATTGGTCTATATCTCTGTTTTGGTACCAGTTCCATGCTGTTTTGGTTACTGTAGCCTTGTAGTATAGTTTGAAGTCAGGTAGCATGATGCCTCCAGCTTTGTTCTTTTGACTTAGGATTGTCTTGGCAATGCGGGCTCTTTTTTGGTTCCATATGAACTTTAAAGCCGTTTTTTCCAATTCTGTGAGGAAACTCATTGGTAGCTTGATGGGGATGGCATTGAAACTATAAATAACCTTGGGCAGTATGGTCATTTTCACAATATTGATTCTTCCTATCCATGAGCATGGTATGTTCTTCCATTTGTTTGTGTCCTCTTTGATTTCACTGAGCAGTGGTTTGTAGTCCTCCTTGAAGAGGTCCCTTACATCCCTTGTAAGTTGGATTCCTAGGTATTTTATTCTCTTTGAAGCAATTGTGAATGGAAGTTCATTCATGATTTGGCTCACTGTTTGTCTGTTATTGGTGTATAAGAATGCTTGTGATTTTTGCACATTAATTTTGTATCCTGAGACTTTGCTGAAGTTGCTTATCAGCTTAAGGAGATTTTGGGCTGAGACAATGGGGTTGCCTAAATAGACAATCATGTCATCTGCAAACAGGGACAATTTGACTTCTTCTTTTCCTAATTGAATACCCTTTATTTCTTTCTCTTCCCTGATTGCCCTGGCCAGAACTTCCAACACTATGTTGAATAGGAGTGGTGAGAGAGGGCATCCCTGTCTTGTGCCAGTTTTCAAAGGGAATTTTTCCAGTTTTTGCCCATTCAGTATGATATTGGCTGTGGGTTTGTCATAAATAGTTGTTATTATTTTCAGGTACATTCCATCAATACCGAATTTATTGAGCGTTTTTAGCATGAAGGGCTGTTGAATTTTGGCAAAGGCCTTTTCTGCATCTATTGAGATAATCATGTGGTTCTTGTCTTTGGTTCTGTTTATATGCTGGATTACATTTATCAATTTGTGAATGTTGAACCAGCCTTGCATCCCAGGGATGAAGCCCACTTGATCATGGTGGATAAGCTTTTTGATGTGCTGCTGAATCCAGTTTGCCAGTATTTTATTGAGGATTTTTGCATCGATGTTCATCAGAGATATTGGTCTAAAATTCTCTTTTTTTGTTGTGTCTCTGCCAGGCTTTGGTATCAGGATGATGTTGGCCTCATAAAATGAGTTAGGGAGAATTCCCTCTTTTTCTATTGATTGGAATAGTTTCAGAAGGAATGGTACCAGCTCCTCCTTGTACGTCTGGTAGAATTCAGCTGTGAATCCATCTAGCCCTGGACTTTTTTTGGTTGGTAGGCTATTAATTATTGTCTCAATTTCAGAGCCTGCTATTGGTCTATTCAGGGATTCAACTTCTTCCTGGTTTAGTCTTGGAAGAGTGTAAGTGTCCAGGAAATTATCCATTTCTTCTAGATTTTCTAGTTTATTTGCGTAGAGATGTTTATAGTATTCTCTGATGGTAGTTTGTGTTTCTGTGGGGTCCGTGGTGATATTCTCTTTATCATTTTTTATTGCATCTATTTGATTCTTCTCTCTTTTCTTCTTTATTAGTCTTGCTAGTGGTCTGCCAATTTTGTTGATCTTTTCCAAAAACCAACTCCTGGATTCATTGATTTTTTGGAGGATTTTTTGTGTCTCTATCTCCTTCAGTTCTGCTCTGATCTTAGTTATTTCTTGCCTTCTGCTAGCTTTTGAATGTGTTTGCTCTTGCTTCTCTAGTTCTTTTAATTGTGATGTTAGAGTGTCCATTTTAGATCTTTCCAGCTTTCTCTTGTGGGCATTTAGTGCTATAAATTTCTCTCTACAAACTGCTTTAAATGTGTCCCAGAGATTCTGGTATGTTGTATCTTTGTTGTCATTGGTTTCAAAGAACATCTTTATTTCTGCCTTCATTTCGTTATGTACCCAATAGTCATTCAGGAGCAGGTTGTTCAGTTTCCATGTAGTTGAGTGGTTTTGATTGAGTTTCTTAGTCCTGCGTGTTAGTTTGATTGCACTGTGGTCTGAGATACTGTTTGTTATAATTTCCATTCTTGTACATTTGCTGAGGAGTGCTTTACTTCCAATTATGTGGTCAATTTTGGAATAAGTGTGATTTGGTGCTGAGAAGAATGTATATTCTGTTGATTTGGGGTTGAGAGTTCTATAGATGTCTATTAGGTCTGCTTGCTGCAAAGCTGAGTTCAATTCCTGGATATCCTTGTTAACTCTCTGTCTCGTTGATCTGTCTAATGTTGACAGTGGGGTGTTGAAGTCTCCCATTATTATTGTATGGGAGTCTCAGTCTCTTTGTAAGTCTCTAAGGACTTGCTTTATGAATCTGGGTGCTCCTGTATTGGGTGCATATATATTTAGGATAGTTAGTTCTTTCTGTTGAATTGATCCCTTTACCATTATGTAATGGCCCTCTTTGTCTCTTTTGATCTTTGATGGTTCAAAGTCTGTTTTATCAGAGACTAGGATTGCAACCCCTGCTTTTTTTTGTTCTCCATTTGCTTGGTAGATCTTTCTCCATCCCTTTGTTTTGAGCCTATGTATGTCTCTGCATGTGAGATGGGTCTCCTGAATATAGCAGACTGATGGGTCTTGACTCTTTATCCAGTTTGCCAGTCTGTGTCTTTTAATTGGAACATTTAGTCCATTTACATTTAAGGTTAATATTGTTATGTGTGATCTTGATCCTGCCATTATGATATTAACTGGTTATTTTCCTCGTTAGTTGATGCAGTTTCTTCCTAGCCTCGATGGTCTTTACATTTTGGCATGTTTTTGCAATGGCTGCTAGTGGTTGTTCCTTTCCATGTTTAGTGCTTCCTTCAGGGTCTCTTGTAAGGCAGGCCTGGTGGTGACAAAATCTCTAAATATTTGCTTATCTGTAAAGGATTTTATTTCTCCTTCACTGATGAAACTTAGTTTGGCTGGATATGAAATTCTGGGTTTAAAATTCTTTTCTTTAAGAATGTTGAATATTGGCCCCCACTCTCTTCTGGCTTGGAGAGTTTCTGCTGAGAGATCTGCTGTTAGTCTGATGGGCTTCCCTTTGTGGGTAACCCGACCTTTCTCTCTGGCTACCCTTAAGATTTTTTCCTTCATTTCAACTTTGGTGAATCTGGCAATTATGTGTCTTGGAGTTGCTCTTCTGGAGGAGCATCTTTGTGGCATTCTCTGTATTTCCTGAATTTGAATGTTGGCCTGCCCTATTAGGTTGGGGAAGTTCTCCTGGATGATATCCTGAAGAGTGTTTTCCAACTTGGTTCCATTTTCCCCCTCACTTTCAGGCACCCCAATCAGACGTAGATTTGGTCTTTTTACATAATCCCATACTTCTTGCAGGCTTTGTTCATTTCTTTTTCTTCTTTTTTCTTTTGGTTTCTCTTCCCCCTTCATTTCATTCATTTGATCCTCAATCGCTGATACTCATTCTTCCAGTTGATCGAGTTGGTTACTGAAGCTTGTGCATTTGTCACGTATTTCTCGTGTCATGGTTTTCATCTCTGTCATTTTGTTTATGACCTTCTCTGCCTTAATTATTCTAGTTATCAATTCTTCCGCTCTTTTTTCAAGATTTTTAGTTTCTTTGCACTGGGTACGTAATTCCTCCTTTAGCTCTGAGAAGTTTGATGGACTGAAGCCTTCTTCTGTCATCTCGTGAAAGTCATTCTCCGTCCAGCTTTGATCTGTTGCTGGCGATGAGCTGCGCTCCTTTGCAGGAGAAGATGCGCTCTTATTTTTTGAATTTCCAGCTTTTCTGCCCTGCTTTTTCCCCATCTTTGTGGTTTTATCTGCCTCTGGTCTTTGATGATGGTGACGTACTGATGGGGTTTTGGTGTAGGTGTCCTTCCTGTTTGATAGGTTTCCTTCTAACAGTCAGGACCCTCAGCTGTAGGTCTGTTGGAGATTGCTTGAGGTCCACTCCAGACCCTGTTTGCCTAGGTATCAGCAGCAGAGGCTGCAGAAGATAGAATATTGCTGAACAGCATGTGTACCTGTCTGATTCTTACTTTGGAAGCTTCCTCTCAGGGGTGTACTCCACCGTGTGAGGTGTGGGGTGTCAGTCTGCCCCTAGTGGGGGATGTCTCCCAGTTAGGCTACTCGGGTCAGGGACCCACTTGAACAGGCAGTCTGTCCCTTCTCAGATCTCAACCTCCATGTTAGGAGATCCACTGCTCTCTTCTAAGCTGTCAGACAGAATCGTTTCCATCTGCAGAGGTTTTTGCTGCTTTTGTCGCTGTTGTTGTTGTTGTTGTTTAGCTGTGCCCTGTCCGCAGAGATGGAGTCTACAGAGACAGGCAGGCTTCCTTGAGCTGCTGTGAGCTCCATCCAGTTTGAGCTTCCCAGCGGCTTTGTTTACCTACTTAAGCCTCAGCAATGGTGGTCGCCCCTCCCCCAGCCTCGCTGCTGCCTGCGGTTAGATGGCTAGACTACCGTGCTAGCAACGAGGGAGGCTCTGTGGGCGTGGGACCCTCCTGGCCAGGTGTGGGATATAATCTCCTGGTGTGTCCGTTTGCTTAAAGCGCAGTATTGGGGTGGGAGTTACCCGATTTTCCAGGTGTTGTGTGTCTCAGTTCCCCTGGCTAGAAAAAGGGATTCCCTTCCCCCTTGCACTTACCCAGGTGAGGCAATGCCTCGCCCTGCTTCAGCTCTCACTGGTCGGGCCGGCACTCCCTAGTGAGATGAACCCAGTACCTCAGTTGAAAATGCAGAAATCACCGGTCTTCTGTGTCGCTGGTGCTGGGAGTTGGAGACTGGAGCTGTTCCTATTCGGCCATCTTGCTCCGCCCCCCAAATATTTCTAGATTAAAACTCAGTCTTAAAGGCTGAAGTTTTCACTGCCTGTTCTTGTGAGTTCCAATTGGTTGTCATGGAGAACACTGCCCTTCCTTTGTTGTGGGGTATGCCTCTGGGTGTGTACGTCTGTCTCTTTTGTATAACTCCTTTGCCAGATGTTGGATTCACCCAATATTAGTTTTAGCATTTCAGAGGGAAGTGTCCTGTTTTGCTTTTATCCAAGGAGCAAGTTTCCTTTGTTTTTTCAAACTGCTGTAGAAACGCTTTTCCTGGTCTCTTATTGGCCCAAATAGTTTCAAGCATATCAAAATGTTAACCAATCAGTGATAAAGACAGTGGAACTACTACCATGATTGATTTAGGATACTTATCTAAGGTTGAATCATTAGTGGTATCAATCACAATATAACCATACACAAATACAGGCATACCTTGGAGATACTGAATGCTCAGTTTTAGACCATCACAATCAAGGGGATTGTATTAGTCCATTCTCAAGCTGCTATGAATAAATAACCAAGACTTGGTAATTTATAAAGAAAAGAGGTTTAATTGACTCACAGTCCAAATGGCTGGGAAGGCCTCAGGAAACTTACAATCATGGAAGAAAGCACCTCTTCACAGGGCAGCAAGAGAGAGAATGAGTGTTGAGTGAAGGGGGAAGCTTCTTATGAAATCATAAGATATCCTGAGAACTCATTCACTATCAGGAGAACAGCATAAGGAAAATAACCCCTATGATTCAATTATCTCCACCTGGTTCCACCCTTAACATGTGGGGATTGTTACAATTCAAGGTGAGACTCAGATGGGGACACAAAGCCCAACCCTATCAGGAATATTGCAATAAAGCCAGTCACACATGTGTTTTTTTGTTTTGTTTTGTTGTTTATGAGTACATATAAATGTTATGTTTAGCCTACACTGAGAGTTTATTAAGTGTGAAATAGCATTATGTCTAAAAAAAAAAAGTGAGCATAACTTAATTAAAAATACCTTATTGTTAAAAAATGCTAACAATTATTTGAGCTTTCAGAGAGTCATAATCTTTTCTGATGGAGGTTTTTGTCTCGATGATGATGACTGCTGATTAACCAGAATGGTGGTTGCTAAAAGTGAGGTGGCTGTGACAAGGTCTAAAATAAAACAAAAATAAGGTTTGCTACACCTATTGATTGTTCCTTTTGCAAAGATTTCTCTATAGCATTAAGTGCTCTTGGATCACATGTTAGCCATAGTAGAACTTTTCTCAAAATTGCAGTAAATTCTGTAAAATCCTGCCACTGCTTTATCAAGTAAGTTTATGTAATGTTCTAAATCCTTCATTGTCATTTCAGAAGTGTTCATAATAGCTTCCTCAGGAGTAGATTTCATTTGAAGAAACCACTTTCTCTTCTAACCATGAAAAGCAACTCCTCATCTATTAAAGTATTTTCTGAGATTGCCACAATTCAATCACATCTTCAGGATCCACTTCCAATCCTAGTTGTCTTGCTATTTCCACCACATCTCCAGTCACTTCCTCCACTGAAATCTTTAAACCCTCAAAGTCATTCATCAGGATTGGAATCAATTTCTTCCAAACTCCTGTTAATGTTGATATTTTGATATTTTCTGAAGAATCATGAGTATTCTTAATGGCATACAGAATGGTGTCCTTTCCAAGGTTTTCAATTTACATAAATCTATCAGAGAAATGAGTATTTATGGCAGCTATAGCCTTATGAAATGTATCTCTTAAATTAAAAAAACTTGCATGTCAAAATTACTTTTTGATCCACAGACTACAGAATGTATATTGTGTTAGCAAACATAAAAGCAACATTAATCTCCTTATACATCTACATCAGAGCTCTTGAATAACAAAATGTATTGTCAACGATTAGCAGCATTTTGAAAGAAATGTATATTTTCTGGGAAGTGCATCTCAACTGTGGGCTCAAAACATAGTAAACTATACTGTAAATAGATGTGTTGCTATCCAGGCTTTGACGCTCCATTAGTGGAGCACAAGAAGAGTAGATTTAGCATAATTTTAAGGGCCCTAGGATTTTCAGAATAGTAAAGGAGTATTGGGTTCAATTTAGAGTCATCAGCTGTATTAGCCCCATCAAGAGTTAGCCTGTCTTTTGAAGTTTTATAGCCAGACATTGACTTCTCTCTAGGCATGAAAGTCCTAGATGGCATCTCTTTCCAGTGGAAGACTGTCTTGTGCACATTAAAAACCTGTTGTTAGCACAGCCACATACATCAGTTTTCTTAGCTATGTCTTCATGGTAACTGGCTGAAGTTTTTACATCAGATTTACTACTTCACCTTGCACTTTTATGTTATGGAGAGAGCTTCTTTCCTTCAACCTCATGAATAGACCTCTGTGATAACAGCTTCAAACTTTCCTTCTGTAGCTTATTCACCTCTCATAGCCTTCATAGAACTAAAGAGAGTTAGAGTCTTGCTCTGGATTAGGTTTTGGCTTGTGGAAATATTTGATTTTCTATCCAGACCACTAAAATATTCTCCATATCAGCAATAAAACTGTTGCACTTTCTTATTGTTCTCGTGTTCACTGGAGTAGCACTTTTAATTTCCTTCAAAGACTCTTTCATTGCATCTATAACTTGGTTAACTGTTTGTCACAAGAAAATGAGCTTTAGGCCTATCTCAATTTTCAACATACCTTTCTCATTAAGCTTAATCACATCTAACTTTTGATTTAAATTGAGAGATATGCAACTCTGCCTTTTACTTGAACACAAAAAGGCTATTGGAACTTTATTAATTGGCCCAATTTAAATATAGCTGTGTCTCACGGAATAAGGAGGCTTAGAGAAGAGAGGGAGGGAGAGGGTGAGGGAGGATAAGGGGAGGAGGGAGAGAGAGAATAAAGAGAATGGTACAGGGAATGGCCAGTAGGTGGAGCAGTGAGAACACATAGAATATTTATCAATTAAGTTTACCATCTTGTATCGGCCCAGTTCATGACGCTGTAATATAATTAGAATAGTAACACCAGATATCATTGTTCACAGGTAACCATCACAAATATAACTATAATGAAAAAGTTTGCACTATTTTGAGAATTATCATAATGTGACACAGGGACAGGAAGTGAGCACATGTTGGTGGAAAATAGAGCTTGCTTCATGCGGGATTGCCACAAACCTTCAATTTACGAAAAATGAAATATCTGTGAAGCACAATAAAGCAAAGAGTAATGAAATGAAGTATTCCTGTAACATTGTATTTAAGTGAAACTCATGTGTTCAGAACTACAGTTATCATAATTTTTGGTTTATTGCACATTTTCATCATTAGTCTCTGAATTGACTAGTTATAATGTACATGTGGATAGATGGAAACATCAGAGGGAAAAAGAGAGAGAGACTATTTTGTCTGAAAATAAAATGTATAAATGCTCTATGAATTTATTCAACTGAAAAGTTTTGGGCTCCACCTTTGAGATCTAAGATAAGATGCTTACATACTAAAAACAGAAGCTAAACAAGTGTTCTTGAGAAAACGGAGTGAGGTATTTCATTGTAAAACATAATCCATCATTTCGCCATCTAGTTTTAATCATGGCTCATTATTCGTGGTATTTTTTTCTTTCACTATTCCAAGACATGTACAGCAAAAACTTGATTTCCTTTTGCTGTGCTAGCTTTTAGAGCACATTGACAGAAATGGTGAAAAAAAGTAGTCAATGCTTTCGGACACATGTGAAAATCCAGTGCCCATCTCAGTTCTTGGCTAAAATAGTTCTGCCAAGTGTATTTTCTATTGTTGTGTGCTATTTCTCTCTACATTTATCTTTTGTACTTGTCTTACACCTTTCCTGTCTCTCTCCTCTTTCAATCCTCAGCCACTCTCTAATTACTCAAAGCACCATTTATATGGAGTACTAGACTCATAGTGAAAGGTGAAAGCACCATATTCTTGCATCATTTCTTTACTCCATTCCTGTCAGCCTTGCAGAGGGGTATGCATGTGTGTTTGTGAGTGTGTATGTGTTGGTTGCAGAGAAGGCTACATTTCAAATATTGATTAAAGCACAGTTAAAAGGTACCTTCAAACACATAGTTGTGATTGACTAAAATGATTCAAACTTGCAGAAATCTATTTGTTAAGATGCCTAAAATATCTTCATTCTTTTATCGACTATATTAATATTTTAAGAACATCTGTCCTGGCCAAGAAATGTCCTAGAGGTGATAGTGCAGCTCTGGATACAAGTGATAAGGCCCATGCCTTCAGTAACTGATATTATATGGAGGGTGGAAAAAGAAAAACAACAACAAATGTCTAATAGTCTGGGTGTATATGAGGTATATACAGCAAAATAAAATAAAATAAAGTGGCTGTATTCCCACTCTGGGACCCGAGATGGGCGGATCACCTAAGGTCAGGAGTTCAAGACTAGACTGACCAACATGGCAAAAGCCCATCTCTGCTAAGAATACAAACATTAGCCAGGCGTGGTGGCTCACGCCTCTAATCCCAGATACCTGGGTGGCTGAGGGAGGAGAATAGCTTGAACCTGGGAGGTGGAGGTTGCAATTAGCCAAGATCACCCCACTGCACTGCAGCCTGGGTGACACAGCAAGATTCCGTCTCAATAAATAAATAAACAAATAAATAAGATAAAAAGAAAGGGAGTGTTAGGTTAGAGGGTGTCATATTACAAGTGGTGATCATGGATCACTACCACTGTGTTGTCTCAGGTAAGTAAGAGAAATCATGAAAGCAGAGAATTGAAAGAAGGGAGGGAATAGGCCGTGTTGCTATCTGGGGGACTGAGAGACAAACAACCCAGATAGAGGGAAGAGTGCTTGGAAAGTGCCTAGGGAAGGAGCATGCTAGACACGTTTGCAGTAAAACAAGGAGGCCAATGTATATGACACTGAGTAGGCTGCAAGAGAGAGAGAGTAGAGATGTAGATAAGACATGGCAAGGATTTTGGCTTTCATTCCCTCAGATGAACAGAAATAAGTATATTTTGAATAGGAATATATGACATGACTCAGACTTTAACATGCTTTTGCTTATAAAATCAAGATGGCCTTTTTTTTCTTGTTTTGGACATTTTAAGTTTTAAATACTTATTACATTGTCAATTGGAAGCAGCATTTAGTTGGACCCATCCCTTCAGATTTGAGGAGAGAAGCCAGAATTGGAGCTTCTCATTTGGATGTTTCATGTATAAATCCTTTTTAAACCCATAAAAGAGAATGAGATTACCTAGGGTGTTAATATACATAGATCCTGAAAACAGTTCATGTTTTTTGAGCCAGAAATTTTACTTCTAATGAGTTATCCTAAGGTTATAATCATACATGCAAAAAATGAGTACTATGTAAAGGTATTACTACACTATCTTTATTTTACTACATTCAAAGCCTCATTTCCAAATAGTACTTAATCACATATATGTGTATGTATGTATGTGTACATGTATGTCATTAAGTACTAAAATATACTCTATTTTGTATTATAGTATGTGTGTGTATGTGTATATAGAGTGTAATCACAGAGAGAGAGAAATGTATTAGAATTGCAAGACTATTATTATATTCCTAAGGAGAAATTGGCAAAATAATACACAGGATCATTGGGTTTTAAAATTATATATTTAAAACAATTTATTTTCATTTTTAGGTTGGATAACTGCATACTGATCTCAATTTGAAATTAATATTTAGGACATTAATCTTAGATACATGCTTAAAGTTGTTCCCAGAAAATCTTAAACTACTAGTGTCATATATATATGTGTGTATGTGGATATATACATGTATAATGAGTTGGAGGAGACAAGGTCTGTGAAAATGATTCATTCATTCAGATATTTTCATGGTATAAACACTGAATTTTAGACAATGGTAAGTCATTTTGAAATGTTTTGATGTCTATTTGGCAAGACATCATCAAGGAAGAGTAGGGTCTTATGAGAAAAGTCTATTGATAAAGTGTAATCTGAATATAAAGGCAAAATATATTATTTATCTGATCTGTTCCTTGTGAAAACGTAAAGATATGTAGGCTAAATATCATCATAGTGGGGAACAGCCAACTTGGAAAATAGTACTGGATATTTGGTAACAATGTTATACATACTAATCTATTTGATTTTCTGTATCCCTAGTTCATGGGCTATGTTATGATCTCAGATATAAGTTAGACATATTTTTTTCTGTCATGAAACTAAGAGAAATAATGACTTGGGGTGATTTCTACAAACAAAATGATCTAACATACATGTCATCTTAATCCCCCAATAATGTATAGCTTGTGCAAGCAAGCATCTTATTACAATACTGTGCCTGTCTTAGAGAACTCTGGGTGCTTCTGCCTCCTAAGTGTAATTTAATTTATCTTATGATGTTTATAATAAATTATTTTTATTGATACATAATTGAAGCCCACATGGCTTAAATGACCATTTTATTATGCAGGCTTATACATTTTATTCTACCTTTTCTTTTCCTCTTACATAAAATTGGAGGTAATGAAGACATCAATTTTTATCTTTAATATAATCTATTAACACTACAGAATCTACAGTATTAGTGGCTCAAGATCAGGAGCTATTTTGAGACTTGAATTTCATATTTTATGGCTTAGCAAAGTGAGACATTTAAAAAGTTTACAGTTCATTTCTTATTATCTAAAAATAAATGTGGGGGAAAAAATCTTACTCTACCCACGTACAAATGCTTTCTATAATCTGACAGTTTGGAAAAACTGCTTTATAAAATGAGTTTTTACAATATGTTTCTCTCTTTGATAACTTTGTGTCATTTTCCAAATGTGTTTAGCCTTGCACTCATATTCTAAAGAAACTGTCACACAGAGATATCCCTTATATGAATCTAAATAACAAAAAAGATTCATATGGGCAATTTTCTAAAACTTTCTTGTTAAACTTGCAGTATTTCTTCACATAATTTCTCAAATCATCTCAGAACTATTGTCGATTAAGTTATTCTGCACTTAAGAAGAAAATATTTTTGAAGTATTTATACTAATGAAACAATTGATAATTATGATAATTATCTAAATAGTGGAGATCTGCAAGCATGCTTAATCCTTCACTCCACAGTGAATCTTTAAAAAAAAAAAAAAAAATTCTTCTGCCAATAGTTTGTCAGAAAGAAGTTATAAAATTGACTAATTTAATTTGTAACTACTTGTCATTTGAAGTGCTAACATATATCAATGAGTTCTAAAGACCAATAGATTAAAATAACTGGAGTAGCAGAATTCCAGATTACATCAACTTCTGTCTTTGTAACAACCAGGCAGTAAGGGGGAAAAAAAAAAATCAAGGTAAATTGACAACAGAATGAATCATTTTCACAGACCTTGTCTCCTCCAACTCAATTCCCTTCATACTCTGATCATTTGAACTTAAAATTAGCAAGTAGAGTATTGAAGAAACTCCCCAGAGAAACGTTGGTATAAAAACATCAAATTGTATACTTTAATTACACTATAATTTTTCTTTGAGGGGGATTACTGTCATCTTTGCCAAAGAAAAAAGCACGTTTATGCCAAAGTTAACATGACAATCCTGAAATTTGAACTTATCTATTTAGCAGAAAGCTTGCAGGAAGTGATAGACTCAAACATCTTGCTGCTTAACGTTGATATGTCTATAATATTTGGGCAAAATTCTCATTATTTCTTTTATGAATTTGAAAAAGCACTTATTTATTTTTATGTTTTGGAAGTTGAAATGTGTTCCTGAAAGTGAGAAATCCCTTTTACTTCACCATATGTCATCTTGTCTTTTTGACACTCCAAGCCTGGAAATATCTCAAGTGTGCAGACTTCTGATTTCCAAATTATCTGCTGCCAAGAAGGGAAGTGGGTATCTGAAACTCAGCCACAGACCTTGGCAAATTTCAAATTCAGAATAAAACTTTCACTTTAAAATTGTGCTCAAAAGTTGAACGGAATTTTTTGTGTGTGTCTAATTTGTGTTCTATTCCTATTACAGAATAGTGGGGGGAAATTATTGTAGCCTAGTTTAAAAGGCTTTAAAAAAATCACCAGAGAGAAGTTTTGAGGGATTAATAAGGGAATTAAAGTTTCTATTCTTTTACATTTAAAATTAACAATGTAGAGTGACAAAGTCCTACCAGTAGCAATATTGCTGAAGTAAGCATATCTTTTGGGACTTTTTAACAGTGGATGCTACTTGATTTTTGGAGGTATCTGAACATATTCCACAAATGATGGCTTGTCTAGCAGTACGAATAAATTTTCTGTGATACAGTATGGTGCACCTCTAAACTGAAAAGGAAATGGTGATTTTTGCCATGTTGCTTTTTGATTTTTTGTTGTTACTGAAAAAGTGCTCTAACTAGAACTCAAGGAAATCATTATTTCAAATATTCCTCCATTAATAAGAATAATTTCTGATCAATTTTCAATAATTTTGTACCAAAGTTTCAGGGAGTTTGTATTTGAATGGAAGCAATAAGATATATTCCAGATTTTAAAAATCAGGTTTAGATAGTTTCATTCACTCAGGAGAGAATTTAAGTAATATTTATTACCTATTTCTAACTTTAAAAGGCAGGTTTAGATAGTAGATAGTTTCATTCAGGAGGCAATTTCAGTATCATTTATTATTATTTGTTTTTAATCTTTGCGAGTACTCAGTAGGTATATATATTTATGGGTTACATGAGATATTTTGATGCAGGCATACAATGTGTAATAATCACTATTATGTAATTTTAACTTAAAGTTAAAACAACAAAAACGAACCTTTCCAGCTCTAGAGATGACAGGTGATACTAAGTAAAATTCCTCTTGCTACAAAAACATAAAACATACCAAACTTGCTGGGGAAAAAAACTTCATGTTAAAAAAACAGTGATAACTAATTACTAGCTGCTTGGGGTTTTAAAGGATGCTTGTCTCAGCAATTGGGAGATTGACTAGGTGTAATTCCCACAGAGAGACAAGGGGTAAAGCTCTTGGACAAAGTGATGTGGGAGCTGGAGTTGAGATCTTATACATAAAGCTACACTCTGAAACAATTATAATCTCACTAGAAAAGAGGACAAAGCAAAGTTTATTTTAAAACACCAAGCAATAAGTATTCACGTATGTTTCTGCCTAATCATTGGGAGGCATATGGAGGGAAAAAAATAATTTTCTGTGAGAATTAACCAACATGAAAGTCTAGAATTTATAATACCTAAATTTAGGAAAATGCCTTAAGAAAATAATTACCAAAATAAAATAAAACCTTAGAACCAGGAATATCACTGGAACTCTTGGCAAAAACAAACTTGCAACCATTCTGGGAGCGTATTCAAACAAAATATTATGGATGAAATTTAGTTAACTATATTAATAATAATAAATGTAATAAATGCAAGTGGAAAAATACTTGCCAATAAAAGACAATATTTGCAGATAGTTATAGAAGCTAAATCAAGAAACAACCTAAGTCATAAAGAAGGTCCAGGTACAGTTAAATAATAATAGTAGATAAACGTACATGGGGAAAGAGCTGATATATCTACTAAAAATCATACAAAATAAATTGTAAGTGAAAATGTATTATTATGAATAAAAATGGTTTATATCTAATAGAGAAATAATAAGTCAAATAATTTATGTATTCAGGATGTTTATATACCAAAGAGCATACTCTCAGTATATAAAAATAAAATTTAGTCCTAATTTGAACACTATCAAGTTGTGCTTTTTAAAGATAAAATTCTTAATAAAGATCAAGAGAAATTTGAAAAAATAAGTTAAAAAATAAGAAAGTTTGTACTACCAGATACCAAAGCATACTAAAATTTTATAATAATTAAAACAATTCTGTACTTACCCAGGTTCAGGAAGGAACAAAATAAGATCAAGAAACATATTCTAGTACATACAAGTATCTAATTCATTCTAGCAATGGCACTTCAAATCAGTGAGGAAAAAGCAAAAGCAAGCCAAAGAATGGCATTGAGGTAATTTGGAAACAGATTGTTAAAACTGATCCCTTAATTACACGATTTATTCAAAATAGCCCGAATATATTTTTTATGTATCTAAATGGAAGATAATCTGAATAACTACTGGAAAAAGTAAGGATTCTTTTACCGTTATCTGAAAAGGGGGAAGGTTTTCAAAGCATAGAAAAAAATCTCAAAGCCATAAATGCTTGCAATTAAAATAGAAAATTGTTAATGATACCAAAAAAATATTAAGGTAATTGTGAGAAATGGTGAAATAGAAACACTATATAATACAAATTTAATAACTTAAATTTATATAGTGTTCCTAAAATCCAGCTAAAGAGAAACAATGAATAAAACGATATCTCCTTGTTATATTCACTTATTAATAAATATGTAATCATAAGACAATATATAATGACATAAATGAATATAATTACAAGGAGATATTTTATTCCAAGATGTTGACAAATAATTTAGAATATGTTTTGTTTTCTTATAAATAGGTTGTGAAGAAAGAGACACTTTCAAATGGTCTCCATGTAAGTGTAAACTGAGTAACATTTTGGAGGATAATTTCACAATAATTATTAAAATTAAATTACTCACCTAAACTGACCCACCCACATATCTACCTAAAATCTTGACAAAGAAGGAGCATCATAAGTAATCTGGAAATGATGCAAATATCCATCATATTACTTGTCAATGCCCTCAAAATTGTACACATGCAAAAGTTATTTTTTAGAGAAGCACGTGTCTTCTTTAAGAATTTTTATTTGTATGTGATAAAAATTAATTTCAGCCAGCTTAGCCAAGTAAAAGGGAATATTTCTGAGAAAAGATGCCAGGTATCTACTGGCAGAAATGTAACCTAGGCACATGAAGTACTTAAACAAAAACCTGAAAGATTAAAGCACAAAGTTACCATTTTATTTCTATTCTCCTGATTTCCTGTGCATGCAGAACTGGAAAACAGCTTTCTCTGTTTCTTAGACTACATGAAAGAATAAAGCTTCCTATAGCTTCTGAATTCACTTATTATAATGTTTAACACCTACATAGACTAAAGTGCTATCCCAATTATAAATTTACAGAGACAAAATTAGATTGCCCCAGTTTAAGCCAGCCATCCACTTAAAATACAAGACACTCAGTACATTTGAGTTTCACCCCTGTAAATGGAAGGACTCATTCCAAAGAAGAAGGAATCATTATGATTTTGGCATCAACCTCAATAAATAAATGTTTAAAAGAGTGCATGTGTGTATGTGTACGTGTGTGTGTTTAAAACTGGAAAGATTTTTTATTCCTGATATATTCTGTTTTCTTTGTAAAGTAAGCATCTAATTCATCCAAAGCAAGCCAGTGCTTATGTTAAAGTAGGAGCCTCAAGGAGAAAATTAAAATATTGAAGTAGACTTTGAATAATTGGAAAAGAGATTTATTAGGTAAATGGTTTGTTCAGTGGCACTTATACTCCAATTGCAGGAGGTTGAAGTCATTCATTCGTTTATTTCTAAGTAACTGGAATGCCATATTTTACTATTTTCAATAGAAAGCCTACAGTAGAATTAATGAATGTCTGTGAAAATGTTACAGTTGATCCAATGTTGAAGTTTGGTTAAAGATTTGGCAAAGGCAATTGAGTGTGGAGAAAAGGGAGTCTATGAAATGCATATTAAAAACTAGGTTTAGTGGGAAAACATAAAATGAGGCTCAGATTATTTAATGATTAAAGAAGGTCAAGGGACTAGGAAGTTTTAATGATGTCAAAGTGCATGTGTTAAAAGTGTAAGGGATGAGAACCCTGGAAGAAAAAGAGGTGATAGACAAAGAGTTGGCAGTCGAATTTAAGATTTCAAAGTGGAACGCTTCCCACTGATGTCAAGATTCTTAGTGGCTTTGGCAGCCATTGGTGAAATGCAGTAATTGTAAAGTTCATAACAATCAAGAAAGTCAATGAAGTTTGATGCCAGCCCATTAGATTTTTTGTAAATTGGAACATTAAACCTACTAAAAATAGAACTTACGTGTATGTATTTTAAACGCCAAAGGTAACACTGATAGTAAAACATTTGATTCTGCAACCACTCTCTGTAATCTTTCACTTACATCCTTTGATCAGACTAATCAATCATAATTGGACAGCTGAATTATAATTATTTTGATAATTAAAGAGTCTGAAAACTTTTTAATATATTAAGCTTCAGATACTAATGAAGCCTAAGTGAAAAGGAAAATATTTAGAATAGAATAAAGCATTATTCAAGAATATCTACAATAAGTGTTAACAATTATTTAAAATATCTTAAAACCACTTAGACTCCATTTTTACCTATAAATTCTGGAATATTTAATATATATACCTATATATAGGTGTATATATATATATATCATTTACTTTTACTGTGGTCAAATCAAAACATTACTTTTAACTCTCATATATAATCTTAATTTACACAAGTTAAAAATAGCCATAAGTTAAAAACAGAAAAATATTTAGTTTCATAAAGTAAGCTCAGTTCTGTGCCTCTCTGTTAGTGAAAAGATAATATACAGAGGAAGCTTTACCATAAGAAGTCCTTTGGGCTCCATTCTGAGATATTCTGTTGCACTGGAAAAAAGAAATTGGTTTTTCTGTGTTTCAAGTTATAACCTCACTTAGGTAGCCTCAAAAGATTTACCAAACTCTCTGGCAGCCAGTGTTTTAGTGGTTCTGGTGTATTTGGATATTTTGGTAATATTAAACAGCATTTGGATAGCCTTTAAATACTTTTGAAATAATCTTATGCTCCACAGCAGTACATTTCTTCTTTTTCAGTATTTATAAACTGTAGCTTGTGCTAATGTGCTATTATTATCATTATTATTATTGAGATGGAATTTTACTCTTGTTGCCCAGGCTGGAGTGCAATGGTGCAAGCTCGGCTCACTGAAACCTCCGCCTCCTGGATTCAAGCGATTCTCCTCCCTCAGCCTCCCTAGTAGCTGGGATTACAGGTGTCCGCCACCACGACCAGTTAATTTTTTGTATTTTTAGTAGAGACGGTATCTCACTGTGTTGGCCAGGCAGGTCTCAAACTCCTGACCTCAGGCAATCAACCCTCCTCAGCCTCCCATGTGGCTCATGCTAACGTATTTTTAAATAACTTTTGTTTCGTAAGTAAGTAAAACCAGCCTTTCTCATTGTGCCTTTTCCCCTTCATTTAATATATACCATGTTATTGCTGGTTATCCTGATGTAATATCATTCTGATTTTTTCCTCACTCAATCATGTTACTATTTGCACATTAAAATTATATGACCATCCTAGTTATTCACATGTATTCATTCTCACTTTCTTACTCTTTTGCAGACTGTCTTCCCTTATGCCTTTTACTGCAGGTACCTAACCTTTTCCTGCTTTGCCCATATTTTGGTTACTCTTACCACATGTCAGAGCACCCAAAACAACATCAACAACTGACTTAAATATTAACTTATTATTATTTTTTAAATAACCCTCTGAGTTGACTCAATTTTTTTGCTTCACATGGTTTTGGCTAGGGGCACTAGGAACGCTGGAGAGTCCAAAACAGTCTTACTCACTTGGATGGAGTTTGGTGTTGACTGTGGGGTAGAAGCTCAGCTAGGGCTACTGTCTATGTCCTCATTTATCCTCAGATTAAATAGAAGGAAAAATATACCTCACTTATGTAAAGGGAAACATCATGTTGAGAAATAGCATATGGAATGGGAGATTGTTGCAGTCACCTCTGGGAACACAATTTACCAGGACCTACTTAATCAGTGTGGCTAGCAGAATTCTAAGATCATTCTCAAAATTGTGCCCCCTAGGCATACACATCCTGAACAATCTCCTCTCCTTGTGTGTGGCTGGGAACTGTGTAGATGAGAGGGTAGTAACTCCCCTGATTAGGTCGCATCGTAAGGCACAGGTAATATGATAGTCATTTTTGGTATTATGTTGTGTTTATGATTCCACGAAAGTTGAATAGAGGGAGATTCTTTTGCTGACATTAAAGAAGTAATCTACAATGTTGTGAGAGGCCACATGGCTATGACTGAAGGGCAGCTTCTAGAAGCTGAAAGTAGCCCCAGGTTGAGACACAGCAAGGAAATGAGAACCTCAGTCCTACAACTGCAAGAAACTGAACTCTAATAACAAAATGGATGATCTTAGAAAATGATCCCTCGCCTCAGGTGAGATTGTAGTCCTGACCAAAACCTTAATTTTAGCCAGGTGAGAACCTGAGCAAACAGCCCAATTACCCACACAGAATCTGATCGTAAAAATGGTGAAATTTAAAAATTCATGTTTTTATGTTGTTAGGTTTGTGATAAATTGTTACATAGCCATAGAAAGATAATACAATAATGGAAGAGAAATGATTAATTTCTCTTCAGATTCAGGTACACATCTTCAAATAACAAACTTTAGTATTTTATAAATTATTCTACTACAAAGACACATGCACACGTATGTTTATTGCGGCACTATTCACAATAGCAAAGACTTGGAATCAACCCAAATGTCCATCAGTGACAGACTGGATTAAGAAAATGTGGCACATATACACCATGGAATACTATGCAGCCATAAAAAACGATGAGTTTGCGTCCTTTGTAGGGACATGGATGCAGCTGGAAATCATTATTCTTAGCAAACTATCACAAGAAGAGAAAACCAAACACCGCATGTTCTCACTCATAGGTGGGAACTGAACAATGAGTTCACTTGGACTCGGGAAGGGGAACATCACACAATGGGGCCTATCATGGGGAGGGGGGAGGGGGGAGGGATTGCACTGGGGAGTTATACCTGATATAAATGATGAATTGATGGGTACTGACGAGGTGATGGGTGCAGCACACCAACATGGCACAAGTATACATATGTAACAAACCTGCACATTATGCACATGTACCCTAGAACTTAAAGTAGAATAAAAAATAAAATAAAAAAAAACATAAATTCTTATTCTGAACTTCAGTGTTCTCTTTTTCTAAGCCTTCACTATTTGTTTTCTTCTCACCAGAATATAACTCCATAATGCTAAGCACATTCTACTCCTCACTCATGTTATTTCTCTCCTCATATTTTGCTATTACATTAAATAATATCCTCAAAAATATTGTATTGGCTTCGTTTTGTTGCAGCTTGACCTCTTTTCTCATCAAGAGGGGTAGATATTTTCTACCATATAATTTATGAATATTGTGAAATCGAATGGTTATACTTTTTTCTTCATTGCCATTTGCAAACTGTTACATATCCAGGCTTTAGTAAAAGTCCCAGCTCTTAAGAGATTCTTACATTCTCAGCCAAGCAACTTTCTGCCCCTCTGCATTGCCGGCATCAATTATTTTGTGTCACTGCTCTTAACATTTTAAAATTTGGTTCACACTTCATTCTAAACCTACCAAAATTCTGTGTGATGTGTCTATACAACACATTTGGTTCGCAATTTCTTCACGTACTCAGCTCCAGATACCTTCACCTCTGCAAACGTTCATTTCCATGACCACCTCCTAGATTTGCATACTTCTGAATTCATTCAAAATTTCAAATATATTTACGTTTTACTTCAACCCCACTCTGTTTTCTACTAAACAAGATATGATCTTGTTGCACTGACATTGCTAAGGAATTGCCTAGGTCTAGGTCCAAGATAGCTCACCATGTTTGCATTCTAGCCAGGGAGAAAGGTGAAATGGAAGTGAGGACAGTCCCTTTCTTGAAATAAATTCTATTTTTCTTTACCATTTTAGTTGTGCTTTTGAAAGAACACAACATAGTCAATTCAATTAGTTGTGCTCTTGAAAGAACACAGTATAGTCAATTAATGCAATTGTATTACCACATTGCATTAATTGACTATGGCCCCAGCAGCTCTAAAGGAGTAAATTCTGAGTGGCTATGTATCCAGATAAAATGTTGGGATTGTCTTACCTAGGGAAGAAAGATGTTAGGTAACATTTTTAGTGTGCTCCAGATGGTAATCAAAGGAGTGTTCCTACGGTTTCAGGGACTCTAGGGGCATTATTATCTGTTTTCATGCAATACAATTCAGCAGTAATAAAGAAACTGAATTGGTAGCATTTGATTTACATTACATTTTAAATTTAAAATTGAAACTCATGATTTAACAAATATGTATACAGCTAATGGAAGAAATGTTATAAGTTCATATTGCTTCAGTAATTCCAGGAGATAAAGTCATGACAGTGAGTGAATAGAGGCTTAAACTGCTGCTGTTTTCAGCCTTGGCAGGTGTCTATAATTCTCCAGCTTGCCATAATCAGAGGAACAAGTAATTTAGAGTCAGATAAATCTAAATGCTAATAATCATCACAGCTCTACTACATATTTAGTTATTTAGCCTCTTTGAATTTATTTTCCTCATCTGTAAAATAGAGATGATTGTCATTTCAAAGTTGTTAAGAAGATTAGAGATAAACATGTAAAAAGCCCATTGGTGCCTGGCACAGAGAAGAAACTGTAAATGATTAACATTATCATTAGTATTTTATGTGCTGCTCCTGTCTTCGCACATAAATTGTTATCATCTCTTCCACTGCTTTATATCTGCCAACCTACTCTTTGCTAGGACCTTCAAAAGTTCAGTCAATCTTAATTTTAATAATCCAAAATCATTTAGAAATACACTAGACTTTCTGTCTATGTTGTGCTAAGGCAAAGCATCAAACTCACTTAACTAGCACAAACTGGTGTCTAATATGTTTTTTTCCCTGATATCCTGATACTTTATTCGCCTGATCTACTACTAGACATCCCTCTCAAAAAAAACTCTTAACTTTATCCTGCCCATTTCCCATTCACAACCCTATAAATCTCAGTAGATGACCTTACCTCCTACGGTAGAAATGACAATACCCAAGTTAAATACGAATTTTCACACATATTCTTTTCCACTCCTCAAAATCCATTTCCTAACATTCTTTCTAGGATCAATAAAAAAACAATTACCACCACCACCACCACCAAAATAAAAAATTTCCTACCGTGAAGGTCAATCCCTGCACACACACTCTTAATCCAATTTTTCTTCACCATTTTTAAGTTATGAATTTATTTTTAAGTGCCTACAGTAAACAAAGTGAAGATAAATTATGAAAAGAACCTAGGCTCTGCCCTTTAAGATCTTCCAAAAAAACAAAAAGGAAGGGGAAGGGTAAAATGATGGGATAAACACAAACACTCACTCATAAATGCAAATAATAACAACAAATAATTACATACAACCCTCCCTCCTTACCAAGAGGTGGGTGACTTACTATTCTGAGAAACAAGAAGTACTCTGGGAAAGTCATAACTTGTTTAGAGGCATATCCTACAGAGAGAAATAAATAGCAGAACCCAATGCTTAAACATGTGTTTTCTCTTATTAACAGAGGCTACCTTTAAGAAATATCAGCCTTTACATTTTAGTGAAAATGCATTCTGGTGTTAAGAATTCTGGGCATCTCAGATGTATGAAGGTTAGACTCAACAGGATGATTAACAATAATAAGAGTTTTAAATATATGAAACAACAAAAAGAAATGAAGTACTATAATTTTATAAAACTACAAAACAACAACAGTGTTAAACTCAGAAAATAACTGACAAGTCAGCTTTTCTTTAATAATAAATTTTCTATGATGTAATTGCATAAGTAAACTATACCCCCAAACAAAGAGGCAAATTGATTTTAAAGGTCATAATGGTGCTTTGTATTTTTATCTTGCAGATACTAGAAAAAAATATAAGATTGATGATGTGTCCTGATATTCTATTAATCATAGACACATAAAAAATACACATTGCTATTTATCAAGTAACAAGAGATTAACCTGAGCAAGTTTATGGTTTTTTTTTTGTTTGAGAGGGCATTTAAGATTTTCAAAATCTGAAACATACCTTTAATGATTATTTTTTACTATGAGAAAGAGCAGTGAAAATGGAAAACTTTGGCAGGATTTCACCAAGGTTTAGTACATTAAAATATTAGCAAATTGAGTAATTTCAGCAAATTAAAATCATCTGTGTCTGTAGATTTATTTCTCTAACAAGTTTTCCAGCATGTAATTTCTTTGTGTGTATTGAAAAATAGTTGGATCTCATTCACCTGATATGGAAACTGAAAATCCATGAATATTGTTTTACCCATTATTTTCCCCCATTATATTAATTCTACTAATGAGGTCAGAGTTTCACATTTTAAATTAAATGAGTCTATTAGTGACAGTAGTATTTTGGTATAGATTCACTTTGTGTATTTTTGTGAAGTAAATCTTTTAAAAAATATGCGTTCATTTTACATCAAGCTTTAAACCAATTCACAGTTCTGGCACTCTGCAATGAACTGGAAGCCTTCTTTTGTCACCCAGAGGGCTTTTTAAAATTGTGTGTGTGTGTATGTGTGTGTGTAAAGCCTTAAGAAAAACACCACAAATGCAAACGCAATAATTAATATCATTTTGTGTGAATGGTGACTAATATGTTTCCAGAATGATGGACAGATGAAAGAGCAAAGAGAACATAGATACTTGGATAATTCGTCAATTTGTCCAAACTAGTTTTTCCTACTGATAATCTCCAAATTTTTGTTTTCTTCTGTACATTAACTAGTGATGAGTAGCAATTATGAAATAAGCTGTACCTAGACATTTGCCAGGTTTATGATTTTCCACTAAATATAGACATATATACACAATATACATACATACATATATATACCAACACACATATATATACATTATATATATGCATATTTGTATATATACACACACACATGTACTTTATGCAAGAAAATCAAAACTTTGATTAACCAAGGCAAGCACTTTGCATATCTGGCAAGATGTATCTTCAGGTCAGTTGCTATTCTGAACCTTTGGCAACTCTGTGCTCCCTCAGAGCAGTGGACACTATTATTACAGCACCATGTGCCAACTGTAACACAATCCAAATATAACCACCTGTTGTCCTGTTAATCCCTCATCATTAGTTGTTTTTCCGGTTGTTGTTTTGTTTTTTGTTTTTTTGTTTTGTTTTGATTTTGAGACAGAGTCTTGCACTGTTACCTAGGCTGGAGTGCAGTGGTATGATCATGGCTCACTGCAGCCTCAATCTTCCAGGCTCAATTGATCCTCCCACCTTAGCCTCCCAAAGTGCTGCGATTACAGGCATGAGCCACCACATCTGTCCTGACTATGGGTTCTGTGTTACCCCAAGATCTCTGAGCCTAGACCAGTGCCTAGCACAAGGTAATTTCTTAATATATTTGAATAAATAATCAAGCTATGCTCCAAATCTAAGATGCACCAGGGAGGAGATTGAATTAAAAATAAGTACAGAGAAAATCGTCTGAATTCAAGGAACATAGGGAAGCCAGACATTAACACAATTTTTTTTTTTCAAACTGGGGAATGTTTTAGAAGTAAGCACACATACAGAAGATAGAGGTCAAGAAAGTCAATGTACCAAAATTATAGCAGAAATAGAAATTATAAACAAAAAAGTAGCATTATAACAAACATTTTAATACTCTTCCTGCTGAAAAAGCATCTATAGACCAAATTTTAAGAGCATAAAGAGCATAGTTTGGTTCTACATAATAACTTTTCAACTTTGAAAATTATTATTTAAGCAAGTTTATACCCAAGTAAGAAAAATAAAACAGTCCAATATGGGTTAGTCAGTATACACATATTATCTCAATGGGAAAAACTCAAAACACAGTACCTACACTGCATGACTTACATGTGACTTCAAAATGTACAAGCACCTCAATATTTGCCTGGGTGTTCAATCAGGAAGGCACCGTCTGCCTTGTACAGGGAAGACGTCAGAATGCATTACAAGCATACCATAGTGTTTTCACTGCAGAACACATGGCTAAATGTGTCTCTATCCTTATCTTCAAGGCCTAACCTTTGATGATACCGAAATTCTGGGAAGAAAGGACAGCAACTTTCTCCAGTGTTTGGATTGAATCTCTTTGGGGTAAACTATTATTCACAGAAGTGAAAATATAGTCCATTTTCTGAAAAGGGACACCAATTTGTAACTGATCTGGAAAATTTCCACTGATAAAATATATGCTTCAGTTATATATGTTAGGCACAACCAGAGAATTTCAGGGATAATCTTGATATCTTTACACAGTTCTCTACCTTCATACCATGTCTGATATCTGGAATAATGAAGGGAGAACCAAGGACAACCACTGAGAGTAGGGGACCTCTGAGGTTAGGCAAGAAGGATCTCTTTCACCAAATTACTCATCATGTAATGATGTCTGTATTAGTTGGGATAGGCTAGGTTAAACTGAGATAATGGATAACTCTGAATCCAATATGGCATAAAATAATTAATGTTTATGTGTACATATGTGCATCACAGTTTGCCTAGGGATTTTTCTGAATGACCTAAGCTTGATGATGTATCCAACATCTAAATCATTGCTTGATGCTATGGTAGATAAACACATATGGTGAATTGCACATGGGATTTTAAAGGCTTTTGCCTAGAAGTGAGACAAACCACTTTCATTAACATTTATTAACTGAAGTCAGTTACATGACCACACCTAACTTCAGGAGGGGCTACGAGGTGCATTCTCCAGCTGCTTAGATAAAGAATGGGAACACTGGTAAATATTGCAAAAGTTATCACAGTTTATAATTGTAAATAACATCTTTTCAATTATCTTTTATATTTTAGTGAACTGAAAAGCAACTTAAATATTACTTAAAGGTTAGGAGAAGCAATGGTTTTACCTGCTGCACTTTAATAAGCAAAGATCATAAGACCTCACCTAAAGCTGAAAGCATAAATTTTCCCACTATTGATGATACATTTATGAAGTGTTGATGTTATTTATTCATTCTAGAAATATAATTTGAAATCTCTTAGATAGTAGTTTTGAAACCTACTATTACAGATGAAATGATTAATCAAATATTGAAAAACTATTTTTAAAATAATAAAACATTTTTAGTTTAAATATCACTTCTTCATCTTAAGATTGTTTTCATTCATGTAAAAAATTATTTAAAAGCAAAACCAACATAGAAAATTTGTTATAAAATATTGTTCTTGGTTGCTAACAAATTATCAGTGATCTTCTTGCCAAATCCATTTGTCTCTTTTCTGTGTTTTATCCTGTTCTCTGTAATAGACCTTCTTGACCATTATCCTTTCTGTAACTCTGTCCGTCCTTGGCTTTCATTGGCATGGTTACTTGTGTTTTTCCTTGTGCTTCTGGGTTGGTTCTTCTAAGACTCCTGTTTAGGTGCCTCCTTTTTAGCCCTGTTTTTCAACATTGGCATCAACATAGCACCATCCACTGTCCTCTTTCTTTCAACTGTTTTATTAATGATGGCTTGATGAAATGATGGATGGAAGGCACCCTCCATCCTTCTAGTCTCATGTATGTAACCAACACCTGATGATGGGCCCCAAATCTAGTTTTCCAGTTCTGAGACATCTCTTTACATTCAGATTGATATTATAAGTTGATTGCTGGATAGTATTTTATAAACAAACCTCAAGAATGTAACATTAAATCATTCAAAAGCTGAACTAATTTTCTCCCTCTATACCACAAACCTACTTCTAATTATTTTATATAGACATATTAGTAGATATCAGCATCACATATCTAGAAACTTTCAAATTATTATTAAATCCTTCTTTACCCTCTGCCTTCAAACACACACCACACACCCAATTGCTTATCAGGTTCTCTAATGCTTAAATTCAAAATGCACACTGATTCTCATGAATTTCCTCAGCAGTCTTCCTTATCAATCTTTTGGTCTCTGATGTAGATTAAGATTTTGTCACTTGGAAATGCTTTTAGCATCTTACAAAGACTGCTGTATCTTTATGCACTGTTTTGCCTAGTGTATTTTTCACACTGCCACCACACCACATGTATTTTCTTTTCTTTTCTTTCTTTCTTTCTTTTTTTCATTTTTTTAAAAATTTTTTTAATTTGTTTTTTATTTTTTGGTAGTGTCTGGCTCTGTCACCCAGGCTGGAGTGCAGTGGAGCAATCTCGGCTCACTGCAACCTCTGCCTCCCGAGCTCAAGTGATCCTCCCACCTCAGCCTCCTGATTAGCTTGGACCACCATGCCTGACTAATTTTTGTACTTTTGGAGAGACGAGGTTTCACCATATTTCCCATGCTGGTCTCCATCTCCTGAGCTCGAGCAACCTGCCCGCCTTAACCTTTCAAATTGCTGGGATTAGACAGGAGCGAGCCATTGAACCCAGACTGTATTTTCCTGAAGACGAAAGTGACCATGTCACTGCCCTGCAGAATATTTTCAGTAATTTTCCTTCTCGAAGTCCAAATGCTTGAGAATGGCAGGAGATCCTCCACAGTCAAAGCATGAATTGACTTACCAGCTGCATCTCTTTTCAACAGCATATACCTAGTACTCCAAGATACTGAATAATTAATTCTGCCATAAACCAGTGGTCTTCAAATATTAACATGAATAACAGTCACCAAGGCAGTTTGACAGAAGGGTAGTTTCTTTGGCCCCATCCAGAGATACTGTTGTAGATGACTGGGGGAAAACCTAGATATCTGTAGTTTCCATACATCACTAGGTGATATAGTGCAGGTGGTCTATGGATGGTAATTTCAAAGTTTTGCTTAACATATTTTGCCATAAAATTTTTGCCCCAACTATTTCTCTGCTGGAAATTATTTACTTTCCTTTTTGTCCCAGATGAGTGCCTATTCATTCTTCCAGAACCATCTGAGTGATACCACGTCTAATTTATTTCACCTTAATTAGTTGTTCCATATTTTGTGCTTTTATATAATTTGGTTATATTTTTATTTTAATAATTTATATATATTTTAGCCATTATTTTGCATATATGACTCGCCAACTGTATTGATAATCCTTGATGGTATCTTCATTTCATTTATATTCAAACGTAAGTGGTTAATATCTATTTGTTGTATTTAACTAAAGATACCCTATCTGTCTGTGGATTTCATTTCTAAAGGAAAGCACTATGCACTAAAGAAAATAAAATGCAAAAACACCAACTAAATGTTCTTTGTTATGTTTAAATAAGACACTTTATCAGATTTGCAGATGATGCTTAATGTATTCAATAGATGATAGAGCAAGATTCAAATATATCTCAGCTGACTGAAGTACTGGAATAAAATTTGTATGGATAAACACATAGTACCATATTTATGTTTTAAAATATCAGTTGCACAAAATCTAGATGTGGGAGACATACCGAGTAACAGTTAATGTAAAAATAACTGGAAGTTTTATCTGATGACAAAGACAATATGATCCAAAGTACTATTGAACTAGTAAGGAAGTTAAAGCAATTTTAATCTACACTCATAAAAGTCTGGTGTCCCTATCACAGGATATAATGGTCCCTCTCTGAGCTACGATGATGAGTTCAAATAGTAGATGTTATGTTGAACCACCATACAGGGATATTTACAAATTAGAACTGTGTCTAGAGTATTAGTAGAAGAATATGAAAGCAGGTTGGGAATGGCTACTTGACAAATTGTTGAAGGGACTGCTTAGAAGGAAGATAAAATGAAGAATGGTGTCTGTCCTCACATGTGTCAGACAGTATCATGGAGAAGAGAGATGCATGCTGGAGTTGCCTCAGAAATAAGCATTGAAATTATCTATCCTAGGGAGGAAAAATTTCTCTCAGAATTAATAATTTTTGTTGAATTTGTTAACTGAAATAAAGAATCTCCTAGAGTAACACATTTCCCATCCTTGTAGATTTTTTAAATTTTATTTGTTTATTTGTTTATTGTGAGATGGGGTCTGGAGTCTCACTCTGTTGCCCAGGCTGTAGCGCAGTGGTGCAATCTCAGCTCACGGCAACCTCTGCCTCCCAGGTTCAAGCAATTCTCATGCCTCAGCCTCCCATGCCACTGCGCCTGGCTAATATTTGTATTTTTAGTAGAGACGAAGTTTCACCATTTTGGCCAGGCTGGTCTCGAACTCGAGACCTCAAGTGATTGCCCGCCTCAGCCTCTCAAAGTGCTGAGATTACCGGCGTGAGCCACCGTGCCTGGTCTCATCCTTGTAGATTTTATGCACACCTATCACCAAAGGGAATGTGTCTGTACCACAGAGAATCTAGTATCAAATGATCTTTAAAGGACCTTTTACTCTAACATTCTTGTTTGTTTGTTTAAGGTCAGGTTTATTGAGGTATAATTTACATACAATAAAACTTACCTTTTTTTACGTGGACAGTTTTAAGAGTTTGGTAAGTGTATATTTACATGTATATATCATGTTACCCCTACTACAGTGAAGATATAGAATATGTGTATTCCCTCCAAATTTTCTTATGCCCCCGTTTAGTAAATTGCTTACACCACTTCTACCACCTGACAACTCATTTGATTTTCATGCCTACAACTTTGCCTTTTTCATAATGTAACATAAAGAGAATCACATATAGTGTTGCTTTTTTAAAAAAATCAGTGGATGAATGAACAAAGAAAATTTGGCATATATGCATGCAACTGAGTACCATTCAGCTATAAAAAAGAATGCAACCCAGCTATTTGTAGTAACATGGTTGGAACTGAGGGTCAATATGTTATGTGAAATAAACTCTTTCTTTGAGGCAATGACAAATATCACATGCTCTCACTTATATGTGGAAGCTAAAAATTTGATCTCATGGACATAGTAGAGTGCTGCCAAGCTTTCTTTTTGCATATTTTTAAAAAAATGTTAAAGTTCTTACTAAAATTTTATCATTAATTTTAAATAAGTCATCCCATAATAAACTGTTTGTATGTAGAAATGCTCTCCAGCCAAATGAACTCATACAGACTGAGTTAATCATACTCTGGTCTAATGCAAACTCACAAAACACACACACACACACACAGACACACACACACCATTTCATACACTCTTACAGGGAGAAGTAGCATTGCTGATGTCATCTTCATATGTGGGATTCTTTCTCACAGTTATTTCTCAGATTTTCTCTCTTGGTCTGACACCCAGTGATATGAGGAGAGTACACAGTAGTGCCTGAGGAGGAGCCGTCTTCTCTCCCATGGATGTCATGATGCTAGTGAGCTTAGTCCTTGCATAAAGTGGGTCTACTTTCATTGTAGCCATCATCCTTTCATCTTCTTGAAACATTTTTTTGTTTTATTTTCCAACCCTAACTGAAACATTCCCTAATAAAAACTATTTGAGCAAAAACCTGAAGTTTCTTGGATCATTAATTACATCCATTATATTAGGTGACTGAGAATTGCTATATCAGGTTCGAAGATGCATAATTTGGGAAACAGGGTTTTTTTGTGGGAGGTCTGCTGTGGGATGTGTGGCACTTTAGAACAGCAGGAAGGTACTCAGGATGGCATGGGGATAAGGTCAAAGAACAAAGAACAAGAATCATTAAAGATCTTTCTATTTTATGGAGTACTTTGCAAATATTGCATCACTGAATCCTTACAATGACGCATAAAATTGAGCATGATTAAGCCTTTTCTACAGTTGAAGAAATGTCACTGCAGTAACATGGTTAAAGTCACATTGCTGCTAATCCAGGACATAGTACATATGAATCAGAACTTTCCATCCTAAATCATTCCTTCAGTTCATTCATTCCCCAGATATATGCTTATGTCATTTCCACAATCATTTTATAAGCTTTGCTTGAAGGATAAGGAAACAAGGGCTCTGAGACATGAATGAAATTTCTTAGGAAAAAATAATAAAGAAATGTTAGTGGTGGAATTTTAGTTCATGTTTAGTCATCACTGTTCCTGCTCTATCTTCACAATTCAGTAAGTAGGGAATGGTACTCTATATTTTGTCTGTTACATTTACCTTTTTACCGTTTTCCAAATTTGAAGATAATTCCTAGAATAAGAGGGTCATGTAGTACTATTTTGAAAAATTAGAGTTATTCCCTTCCACTTCTTTCTTCTTCCATTCTATATTGTCTGTTTAGCCATGCTTTGCTCCTTCCTTTGCTACTCTTGGGTTACTCATTATTTCCCAACAGTTTTCTCATTGTGATGTAAAAAGCTTGTTAATATATGAACTAGTGGAAGTATAATATAGTGGTTAAAGATTTGGTGTCAGCCAGTGTCCAGTTTGATTCCAGTTCTGATCTCTCTGCTCTTAGTAAGTCATGAAAGCCTGAGTAAGTCTCCAAATTCTATGTATTCTAATTTGGAAACTAAAGATACTAATAACTCCTTTATAGCATATAGTATCATTATCAGGAATGCAAGAAATTATGCCTGCAAAAGTATTTAGTACAGTGCCAACCAGTGGCGATGCTCAATAAATATTAAATGCAGTGAAATGTCCTAGGTGATTCTGTGAATATGCTGTGTTGGTCAGGTCAAATTATGCCTATCTGGAAAAAAAAAAAAAAAAGGCATCAAATAAATATTTTGAAAGTATATTCTATTTGTTTTAGAAAACTAAGTTCAAGAAATTGTGGAGACAAAAGTCTCACAATGACATAAAGTCAAATTTGGGGATTAAATTCAGAAACTTAAGCCTTTGTTTTGCTTCTAAAATGTAGACATCCAAGAGAAACATGAGAGACAGCAATGCAGCCCAGTAACCTAATAATGCACTACTGAACACTTCTAGCACTGCTAATATATTTTCAGTTTCAGATGGCTTTAAAGTAAATTTCTCAAATGCACTTCAATCTGGTTAGATACAGAGCATGACAATAGCTATGTAGAAAAATCAGAGTTTATGGCTCATCAGATCTCTATTTTAGCTATGTGCAGAATGGCTGCTGTACTCATTCATGGCTCCATTTAAAGACTTGGCTGTTCAACATTTATACATTCGTTAATTAGCAGCTAGGCATGATTTAAAAGATAATGTTCCTGACGTTCAGCATATATGAAGCAGTAAACAACTTTTGTGGAAGATTAAATGCTTTAGCAAATCAGAGACATTTGGATTTGGTGACCCCCAGCAACCATTTGTTGCCAGAAAACTGCAATGCTACAATTATTGTGCCGGGGGGAAAACATACTCAACCAACAGCACAACAAACAGAAGAATGCGTTTGAATTTGCCTCTTGTGGGCTTAGAAATATAACTCTTTTCTTGTTTATTTTTTATTTTACTGATTGAATTTCATTTGAAGAGAAGTTCATATTTATAGTCAAATATAATGTACTTTAACATACCTTACATTGAAAGGACTTAACAGTTCTAGGGATCAATGTATATTTACAATTAAGAAGTTCAAAATACGTGGCTAATATGAAAAATTATAATTTTCTAAAATTTACCTTATAAAATTAAATATAATGCTGTATTATACCTACTGCTGTCAATGGAATGTTAACAAAATTTTGGATTTTATACAATGCCAATCATATATTCATAAATACAGTATGTTTACAAAAATCAAAATATATTTGGCTTGCTATATGGACAATAATAAGATAAATTAATCCAAATTATTGCTTGGAAAAATCTGAATACTATCAAACATACTTTTATGTTAACACATACAAAATTTGAAAATTTTAGATATAAAATTTCATATTTATATATCAAATTTACAAATCAATATCTTCCTAATGAAAATCATATACATATTTATAATTTTATGTATACATATAATTTCTAAATTAATTTGTTAATTTATACATATATATTATGTATTCCAATATAAAGGCCCAGAAGTGTAAACATATTTAAATAAAAATAATATTTATAAATGCATTTTTCCCTAGATCGCTTGATTCTCAAGTTCTTCTTTATTCATTTTCAGTTTATTTATCCATGTAAATATATTCTGAATGAAAAATAATTAAAATAATAAAACAACAAGGAGAAATAAATATTTGGCAGGAATAAAGAAGATATTTGATAATGTATAGTAGTCAATGCATGGAGAAAAGTTATTTTAATGCATAGACATGTCTATGTTCTAGGCTTACTGGAAAAAAATTACATGGTCTAGTAAGCTGCTTTAGCTTTCAATAAGAAAAGAATTTCCACTGTTCTTTCTCCATAATTGGATTTGGTATGCATTGTAAAAGAAACAGTGCCTTTCACTGAGCAGTGTTAGTAACCCATTTTTTAATAATACAAAAGGCTTCTCACACCACGTGTTGATCACCATAAATGCTTGTCTAACCCACTTCTCTCTCCTTTCTCCCTGAGGCGTTTATCTGCAGGCCAGTGTGGTTGTAGATGGGAGTAGTGGTAGTAAAAACCTTTAACAGGAATCTGAGATCCTTATTTTCAGTGTTTCTTTTTGATTCTTCTAAGGCACTGCTTTTAAATTACCATCAGAAGCTTGAAGTTTCAAAATTGCTTTAACGATAAAGGTACATTTTGTTTGGGGAAGTGAAATTCTGCATTCCGTGAAATCTATATCTTTTTTGAATGGCTATTGGGGAAGAGACATTGCAGTAGTTTGAAGCACTGCTTTAATACCTACAGAAAGGCTGAGGATGCACAGAGGCATCTGCCTTCACTGTGACTAAAATGTTTACTTTAGCAAACACTGCTCTATTAAATTTCAAAGTGGTGCTCTTTGAATTTTAAATTGTAAAGGAAACCTGGCCTCCATTCTTGAAAGCTTTGGTTTAAACATAAAAAGGAGAAACTAGCTTTGAAGTTTGAATGAGATGCATGAACTCTCCTTTTTTCACTCAGTTTGAAGAACTTATAGTGTGGGCATGTGTGCTATTTATTATTCTAACTTATGACTTGAGTGATATTCTTATTTCTTTCACCCTTGACCATTCCTACCCTAAAAAAAAAAAAAAAAAAAAATAGGATTTGGGGTTAATGTAAGGTTAATTTATTATTCTCCAATCAGGAAATGTATCTAACAAAATAATTTTAAACATTTTTCTAAACAAACTACTTTACTGCTCTTTAATGGACATCTAATTTTTCAACTTGTACCTAAACTCTAAGATTTTTATTAGTGCTTTTTGTTCATTTCTCCAGAGCTTACTATGCAAATAAAAGTAAAAATACAGAAAATTTGTATTTTTGGCATATACGCTCACCTTAATGAGTATTTATTTGTGCAGATGAGTGTTTGCATAATAGAACAATCCATGGACCACAGATAATTGGGCATTACAATAAGTTATGTCACCTATCTACAAATGGGAGCTATTAACTCTCCACTTTACTTACTTCAGTGAACTTTTTAAACCAAATAATTACAGATGCACATTCACAAAATAAGCCTTTTCAGGGTCAGTTCATTTTATCTGCTATGATGAATAATAATCTTGATAGTATTGTTTCTATTTTAAAATGAAACAAGCTTTTTATCATAAAATTTGTCAAGGTATTACTCTTAGCAAGTAAATACTTTAAATAAAATAATTAAAGAATCATAGTATGTGGAGTAAAGCTTATTAAATTAACTTTAAATTTTCTTTCTGAAAATTCCACATAACATTTAAGGGAAAAAAAGGAAGAAAAGTTATAGCATTATTCTCATATATTATAGCATGTTTGTCTTGATTCAACAACTGTTCCCACCAATAAGACCTTTTCTAAACAGAATATGCTCTTTCCTTATTAAAATAAACAGAGATGACTAATTTGTCTCTGAATATGGTAAGAAAAAAAGAGAGCCGTTAGCAGTCTCCTCTTTTCCCAAATATCTGTTTTATACTCCTTCCTTAATTCTCTCTTGCATATTTAGGTTAAGAAATGAAAGATATTTACAGAAATATTCAATATGCTTATGAATCAATAAAGCATGGAAAATTCCTTATTAATACAGTCAACTAGCATGGACATTTGCCAATGGGAACTGAGGCTATCTGATAACCTACACAGCCATCCACCCTAGCTAATACATTTCCAATCTCAGGGGAACAAGAGGGCCATAACAAGGAGCTCCAGAGGCTGAGCAACTCTCTTCCTCAGCAATTCACAAACTGCTATTTTGGGGAAGAAGATCTACTAGGAGTGACTTTAGTTATATAAAGTCTAATAAATGCTGTATGTCATTTTCTTCTTTTAGAAATTTCATATGCACAATATAGTGTTAGGTCCTGCAGTAAATAAATCACAGAACTGTCAAAAACCCATACTCTTTGCAGTATGTTTTGTGATTCTTTGACCTGGTGCCTGGCAATAAGAGTAATAATATCAATAAGTAACACAATTATAATTCTTATATCCCAATAGACTCGCATAAAAATATCTTTGCAATTTCATTTTAACATAAATAATATATTTCTGAGATTGGAGCTATGCAATAATGGGGTAGAATGTCTTATGTGGTAATTAGCTCTCTGTCGTTTGGTTCATTTGATGATACTCAAGCAAAGACTGGTATTGGTGTAGCAGTCTGTGTGTTAAAAAACATCTCTGCACTATATTTTGGATACTACTAAATGTCTACAGCAGTTCAAAATTCTAAAGTATATGATTTTTTCAATGCTTTGTGTAAATTTGCTTTTCATGCTCATCACTTTGCCTATTAATAAATAATCTAAAAAGGGAGCCATATGAAACATTTTAAATCATAATTATATATGAAACAAGTCACTATGTATTACTAATATATATTTAAATCCACATATATGATATTTGTCCAATGCTAGTGATTGGAAACTAATTCAAATCATTTAACTTAAATTATGCATAAATAAAAAACAGATTAAACATCTTTTGAAATGACAAACATGCATCTGTATCAAAACATTAAGAAAAAGATCCTGAGTTAATGCTGAATAGTTATAAAACACTTAACAAATTTTTAAATGCTTTTGTTCTCCCATGCTTTTTTAATAGCATGTCAACTGTAATGTTTAAAATAGTAAACACTTGTTTGATATAATTGGTAATCTTTTTGTCCATCTCTGTGAGATACTTAGGAAAGCCTTCAGATATGAATCACATGTGGGCCTTCTCTAAGGATTCTCAACACATGAATCAAGTTAGCTAAAATGCATCTGCTTATGACTAAATGCCTCTTAATGTTATAAATACTCTTTTTCTGAATATTTAGGAATTATTATAATAATGTTATATGAATAATGAGGTGAATTAAAAACCTCTGAACTTCAGAGAGAGAGACAGAGAAAGACCTACACATTAACAAAAATGAGCCTAGAGGATTCCAGTCTCTCTAGTTTAAATAAATACATGAATACTATTGAATGTGTTGATCTTTGTGACATCAAATGAATAGTAAAAAATAACATCCTTGAACTACGACATATCGTAAAGTTTCTGTAAAAAGAAAAGATGTTTTCTAACCACACCACGGTAAGTATTTTTAAATCTCCAGATTTCATTGAAAATTTCCTAAACAAATGTAGTAACCACTCTGAGCCATGAGAACAAAGGAATCTATTTGAAAGAATAGAAAACCTTCTGAATTAGCACTGTGGAATATCTGTGGTGCTAAACTGTAAATTATTTTACACTTTTTGGAATATGTTTGAGTTTATTTAAAACTTAAATGATTTTTCTGATTTACTTGATTTAAATGAGACAAGATTACTACATAATGTTGTAACTCAATCATCATGCAGTCATCTAGGGGGAAAGTGAACCGTTCAGAAACATTTTCACATATGTAATTTGTATAAACCATAAGGTTACAATTAAGAAATCTTAGGAATATATATGACTGTGACAACAGCGGTCGTATCAGCCCCTTTGTCTTCTTGCTATAGACAGCAATATCCTCAAGGATAGAAGATTGCCTGTTTTTATTTTATGAGTCAAGAAATTTAGTATTTCTACTCTCAAGGTACAAATTTTTAAAAATGACTCACAATGCATAAGTGTAACACCATGTTACTTTACTCCAAACTTTCATCATCAAAAGTACCTAAATTCGGAGGATTCTACACTAGTTCTTTCATGCAACTCTGCCCTAAGAGCTCTCAGCACCTTATGCAGTCATTTTCTACTCATTTCAAATTTTTTATAAAATGAACACATCACAGGAATATTTCTATTCTCAGTAGTTTACAGGATCCAAATAAAGTTGCTCAACTTCCTCATAATTCCCCACCTCATATCATCCGCCACGCAAGTTAAATGTAAATTTTCCATCTGGCCTTTTAAATAAGGACACTTTCATTGGTTCTTACTATAACTATTTTACTTATATTCCCACAAACTTTCTTCAGTTTAGATACTAGATTTATTTGCCTACCTTGTTAGAGAAACTATGTAAGCATTGATTATTAAAATTCTGAGAGTTCCTTAATGATGTGCTATGTTTGTTTTATCCAGTTTCACATTAATTTCCTTTCTTACAGATTATCAAAATCATAATGATATATTTTATTAAATAAACAAATACATATAAAACACTACCATGTGAAAAATACTTTCTTGTGGAAAACAAAAAGATAAAAATCCTGGTTCCTGACTTTGCAGTCTAGAGGAAACAGGAATGTGAATAATGAAGACATTCATTATGGAAAGAAGACAAAAATCTCCATGATGAAAGAGTCCAAGGGGAAAAGGAGAGATTATTTCCAATTGCGGAATTCCAGAGAAAAGTTAATGTTTCCATAGGTGACAAAAATATTCTATGGAAAGGGAATCTCCATTATTGGCATGGAGAATCAGTTTCACTGGGATTTCTGGCATAGTAAAGTATCTGCTGCAGTGTCTTCAATCCAAAATCAAAACAACACAGATTTCAAAGAGCACTGCACTTCATTTATTTTGGAAAACCATTTTTCTCTGAGTTTTCAATTTCTTTCTCTGTAAAGGACATCTTTTCTAATCTATATTCATGAGGACTTCTATAAGTTTGAGTAACAAATGGAATAATGTACAAAAAACTTTGAAAATTGCCATTCAAAATAGCAGGCTTTTTTGTCAAACTCTTCATGTATATTTAAGATAGTGATATGGATTTTTGAGTGAAAGTTCTTGAGAAATATGAAACATGAATGTATTACTGATGCGTAACTACTTTTTGTATAAAAAGAACCCCAGTTCTAGGAAGGAGTTAGAAAACGGACAGACTGTGAAAGTCAGAGAGGTGTTTACCCTCATTTTTTTGTGATTTAACTAGTTACAAAGAGACAAGGAAGCCCTCTAGATGATCTTTTTATTCAGAAAACATCAAGTACAGCAGGTCCTCAAGTACTGTTTCATGACACACCGTTTCTTTATAACATTGATGAGAAGGAAAACTGGTTCCCAGTCCAGGCCACTTTATGTAGTGTTCGCACATTCTTCCCATGTCTGCGTGGGTTTTCTGCGGGTTTTCTGGTTTCCTCCCACATCCCAAAGCTGTGCATGTTAACTGGCGTTTCTGAGTGGTCCCAGTCTCAGTGAGGGTGGGGGTGTGAGCCAGAGCTGAGATGGAATGGCGTCCCGTCCACTGCTGGCTCCCGCCTTGGCCTCTGAATAGGCTCCGGCCACCCACAGCCCTGAACTGGAATAAGCGGGTAAATAATCATCTTACTTATTTTATTAATCTTTCTTAAACGCAGTATAGTTCCCTTTAATTTCAATGTTTATTGGAAGAAATGTTTTCATCTTTATTTGGAAATTTGGTGATGTATTTGTGATGAGAAATATGCCATGGGAACTTAATTCTTGTTATATTAATTCACCTATGGTAAAACTTGTTTTGTTATACATTGTTTCACTTAAGGTCACAGTTTCCAAGAAGCTCTCGATCATGTTGAGTGAGGACATACTACACTTCAAAAAAAAAAAAAAAGAAAGAAAGAAAGAAAGAAAGAAAGAAAAAGAAAAGGAAAAAAGAAAAAAAAAAAAGAAAAGAAAAGAAAAGTCATCTGCCATCCTCTGTTTCCTCCCCAGCCTTGTTCTGGGTAAGGGATGAATATAGGAAGTTTTGCCATTTGACACACACACAAAAGTCAACTTTTTAAAATTTTATTTTTTTTAATTTTTATTGGTACACAGTAGTTGTATATATTTATGGGGTACATGAGCTATTTTGATACAGGCATATAATGTATAATAATCACATCAGTGTAAATAGGTATTATCTCAAGCTTTTATCCTTTGTGTTACAAACAATCCAATTATATTATTTCAGTTTTTTAAAACTGTGCAACAAATCATTCTTGACTGTAGTGATCTTATTGTGCTATCAAATACTAGATCTTACTTGTTCCATCAATCTGTATTTTTGTAGCTATTAACCATCCCCGCTCTCCTCCAACTCACCCTACCATCACTCAACTCTCTATGAGTTTGTTTTAATTTTTAGCTCCCGCAAATAAGTGAGAACATGCAAAATTTGTTTTTCCATGCCTGGCTTATGTTTAATAACAAATTATGAAGCATGATTTGAAAGAGTATCAATGTAAACAAGCCAGAGTCCAACCACATTCATTCTTTATGATGTTAAGGTCATTTCCTTGAACCACACTCCTAGCACTAGAGTTGATATTCTCTCTGTTAGGACTCCTTAAATGCTCTGAATCACACTGTTGTACATTTTCAACACAAAACAATTTAAAGTTATCTTGTATTTTACTGTTAAAATAATAGTTACCCCCTAAATAATGAACGATTCAAATGAGTCAATAATAAAGTTACCAGTTTAATTAAATAAATGGAATCTAGATAAATCAAAATATACATTCTGTTAATCTTTTATATTTTATTGGTAAAATTATAAGTTTTCTACCATTAAAAATGCAGGCTATAATAAATGTCTAAATCTCTAGAAACTAACCAAAATACAACAAAAATAATATTGAAAATGAACACTTGAAAATTATAGACTCATTCCAATTCATATCAATCTTATCTGTAAACTTCTGAAAAATCTAAAGTCCTCAAAATAGTTAAGCATAATTGACCAATAGAAAGATCATTTGGGATTTTCCTTTTATTCAGTTCAAGATGATCACATGATACATTCCAATTTTCAGTAGAAACTATCGCATTAGGCAAACTATTTAAATATTAACAAGTTTTCATCAAATATTAACTTTAAACACATTAGAGATCATTTAAATCTAAGAGATACAATAATTTAAAATAATATAGTTATGGTGAAATATAATTAGTGGCACTTAGTAATAAGTGATTTTACTCCACATTACATATTCTAGAGGGAACAGAAAGGAATATTTTTTTGTGTGATAAAATTTACCTAAAGTATGATCGGCGTTTTAGAAGTTTCCTCAGCCTTCACAGAATATGTTCTCATACAGGCACTACTAAGTGTACTGAGAAATCCAAATGTAATTTTTACAATTCTCCAGAAACAAAAATAAGGGATAGATCACCAATTATAGTGGCTTACAGCTTAAAATAGTTGTATGCTTGTCAATATTTCTATGTAATTCTGAAAGAGACTAATGTTGGCATTTCACAGAAAATATTTGAGCAAGGATAGTTGTTCCCATTTATAATTGCTTTCTACTTCCTAGATTGCAAAGTTCATTTGCAAGCTGTTTGACAAAAACATGGGACTTTCAAATCAAATATTGTAAGAAGAAACACAACCATATTATCATTACTATTTTATAATACGAACATAGTACAAAAGATACCTATTGAAAGTTCAAAGAAATTTAACCTCAAGTCAGCAAAATAAAATTTGACCAGGATCTTACAGTTTGTAAAGTCTTATTTCTAAAAAGCTTCATCTTGAATAATAAAGTCTTCCATCTTACTGCCAGAGATTTGATTTGGCAGTAATCGAACACATATTTTTCTTCTTTATTCTTAAACTAATTTCTAACCTAGAGCATTAGCTTCATGCTTTTCCTTCTGTAAACTTTATAACTTATGCTGCTATTTACAATAACAGGGTATCTGTGGAGTTAACCAAAGCAATTTAAAATATTTGTGATTTACCTGATCTTGTTTAATCACAGTTTGAAAAAATTGATCACGGCAAAACTTTTTGGCAGACATACATTTAGTTCTTAATTTACTGAAGCTGAGTTTCCATGCGATAGCAATTTTTTTCTTCAGAATTAGCTAGTGCTACCTGGTTGACTCTTGATTTCATGTTAACATGGTAAGAAAAAACTGCTTTGCTAATCTCTTTGACCTGGAGTAACTGCAAAGCTAAGTCCTTGTAATATTACAAGGCTGAGCTTATGTCCAAACTAGATATTTCAGGTGTTTCAAATGCAGTAGTTGAATTTTCACCTTCTTTAATGGAAATGCAACATTACCACGATGCAAGAAGACATTAACAACAATATATTTCCAACACATGCTTTTACATTCTAAGGTTATTATCATAAACATTTAAAAATATACATCATTCAACACAATAGATAATGAATTTAAGTTCCTAAGGGAGTTGTTTCCCCACTGATTATGAATGAAACCCATTATAATTGATGGTGACTGTGTGTCCACCTCAATGAGCAGCTTTGCTCTTTTTCGTGTATGCATCTGGACTTAGATTATTTAGAAGTTATTTTTTCACATTTAGATAACTCAAATGTCTCAATGACTGCTTCACATTTGTAAATCAATAAAAACCTCAAATACTACTGTATTTTTTTTGCAAAATTTAATTACTAGTATACTCTCTTGGTTGACAGTTGCATATAATCTTTTTCTCATCAAAAATGTTTATTATACATGTGAGGTGTACAAGTAATAAAAAGCATAAACCAATATCAGTATTCTGCTAGAATTATTTACCTTGGCAATTCAGTCAATGTTATTTTTGACATCTATCAACCCAATCCCATAACAACAACTTTCCTTTCCTTTACCCTTTAGATAATTTTATCTGTGCTATAGGAATATTAAATTGCTTCTTTGCGTGAACACTTAATCATCCTCTGTACTACACAGCCAATTTTAAGATCTTTGGTGATAGATTGTCCTAGTGTTGGACTTGATGGTTCTTAATCTGTTCTCTATTCCCCTGCTCCACTCTTATGAGAGGAGTTCACCTCTTCAGATTGCATTTTTCATGATCCATAGCCAGCTGGCTCTGGCTGCCTTCGACAATGGAGACACTGGTGAGGGTGCCTTTTGGAAGGCAGTAAGAAGAGATAAGCCAAGGCATTGTCACCTTCATCTTTGCTGAGCAGTTTTCAAATGTGGCTTCTCTGGGGTTCCAGCTTGCATCTGACAGGTCTATGGTGGCTCAAGTATTGAAAGGATGATCTCTGATATCTAATATTATCACTCTTTATCCCTCCAATCTAAGAGTAATAATAGCTTTCTACTATTGATAATCTCTGGATTACCCCATCACTATTTGCATGGTTCCCCAAATCCACATTACCTCTGCAACCAATTTCCATGATGAAATGCCCTGCTACAAACATTTTAGGTGCTTTCTGATTACAGTTTGATATATCAGTCTTACACATTATCACAGAAATATATAATGGTATGTTGTCATTTTGATCATATGTTATATATCAGAAAATTGAGACTTAGAGATATTAACCTGATTTTTTTATTTATGTCAACTGATGGTGGAAATTGAATTTGAATTTAGATTAGTCTGACTCTTCATTCAGTGCCTTTCAACACAGAGCATGTGTCTTGCACGATAATCTGTATATTGATAAGTATCTAAATTTTTCCTTACCTCAGCTAAGCCTGCAAGGATCATAATATATAGCTAGAAATATCTCATACTCCTTTACTTTGTAAGAAGGCTTTCTAGTGACATGGTGTGATTTATGCTTTGGAAAATACAGAGTGCTGGGCTGCAGATAGCTTCTCAGGGAATGGGTGGAATCTGGGAGACCTGACAGGAGTTTGTGTTATAATCCAGGCAGAAGGTCATGATGGCCTGGTCAGAGTACTGGTGTTGGACAGATGATAATGTTCAGATTCTAGGATATGTTTTGAAAGTTGAGACAATAGGAGATTGGTACAAATTAAATGCAAGATTGGAGAGAATGAACTATTGCCATCAGCTGAGATGAAGAAGGCTATGAGAGAAGCACGTCTGCAGAGATTCAGGTGAATCATCAGTAGAGTTTTATACATATTAAGTTATATGCTTACTGATTAAATTGTGTCATCATGAAAACTAGCTTTCTGGTTAAGAAATGTAGCTATCATGCAAGCACCCATATGTGCTATTGTAATCTAAGGAACTCCGAGAAAATTTAAACCAGTTTAACAAACCATTGGAACCAAAATCATGTCATTTGAAAAAGTCAAATTCAAGAAAAGGGACAAAATAATCAAGGATGCCTTAAAAGTCTTAGGTAATGTCACTGCGAATGTTTCTAAATGATGAAACAGTCCTAGGGTGACAACTTTCCCCAGCATTGGATACACACAGAACCCGCCTTGCCTCGAAGACATGAAAGCCCAACAAAACCTATGGTTTAATGCAAATTAAAGATTTACATAGTTTATAATTAAGCATAACTTATTTTAGAAACTCAGACTAACGTGTGTGTAAATGTCTATTTTCTGCTCATTGGCTGTTAATCTAAAAGCAGATTTTTGCCATCTTTCTACCATTTGCCCCTTTGTTGTTTTAAGCCAAATTCTCAAATAGACAGGCAATTCCTTAAATACTGAGGTGAGTTTGCCAAAGAATTTAGTGTAAAAATGAGTTCATATATAGTATATGACAGTCTATAAAAATGGAACCAGAGCAAAAAGAAAAAAAAAAACTGTAAAAGGAGTGCATTGCACATGGCAATCATAATTTCAACTCAGGACTTGTATTCCCAACACACAGAATTGCCTCTCCATGTATAATTGAGGCTGTAGCTTCATTATATGTCCTTTTACAGAGACTTTGCTTTCTAAACCAAATAAAAATTCATGTTTGCTGTCAGTCTAATAAAACTATTATTAAAACTTTCCTCCTTTTATTTTGATGCTTATGAATGTTATTAGTATTAATATTTTGAAAATTGTATTAGCATTTTGGCATGTGAAGGCAATCTCATACCTAAAAGCATGTAGTATCAAAATTTTAAAGCAAAGTAAGTTGTCTTTGTTTCATAGACCCTTGTATTTAGAATTAAGAAGGACTCATTCATTTACTAAAATAGTTAAGGATTTTTTTTCTTACAGAAATTGGAGAATGCAAAGTTATAAAATACATAGATTATGTTTCTCATTAAGGGTCCTTTATCCATTTTTCCAGAACAAATAATAATGTCCACAAAGGATAGAAATTACTTGCAGCTGTTTTTCCAGTGTAGGAAATGAAGATTACCAAGAAGGCGTTGGTTTTTCATTGAAAGTCCAGATGATGGGTGGAAAATTTGCCCCTATTGTCTCTTGGAAGTGGAATCTCAGGTATGTCTCACTTAACACATGCATATTTAATTGTCTTAAAGAAAATACTTAATTAGGACTTGCATCTTCCAGTTTGTGACCATTTGTGTATTACTGTTTGATTCAGACGTGAAGCTATGTTTTGACCATTTACTATTCAGACATTATTCTATGTATTATTTACACTGCAATGTAAAACAAGTTGCCTCTATCTACTGTTATAATCTACACACACACACACACACACACACAGCACATTACAACTTAATCATACTAAAACTTGGTAAAGATAATGGTTTCTTATTAAAGCCTAGTAAGTACTATCCTTCCTTAACACTCCGTGAAATATAAATGTAGCTCAAAAATTAAGACTATATTTGCAATTGCTCAAAAAGAAAAGAGAATAATATGATGCCATAAACCTCAAAAAGTGATTACAAAGGTCAAAAAGAGTAGAATGTAGAGGTTCATGGCATTACTTCTAACTTTACTCCCATGTTCCCTGCTTAAAGACATGATGACTTAAAAATGTGGTTAGAATATAAAATATTTGGTCTGTAAAAGTTAGTTCAGGGAGGCAATTAGATAGTTCTCAGAAGAAAGTTAAGGAGATGCTTAACAAATTACATTAGTACACTGAGAAACTCTGGGCAAAATTCTCCAAATATCATCAAAAAGAAACCAAATGACATAGGAAATTTGTAAATATACTGTGAAAGAAACAAATTTTTAAAAATTATTACTCAGTCTAGGAAAAAATGTAAACCAAAGAATAGAAGGTGTGATTGAAACTACCATTGTACAACAGGGTCCAGTTTCCTTCCATATATGAAACTCCAGCTAAGGACCACATTGCCTTGCAATCAATTGTGAGCATCTGTTTATAATTAAGCCATTGGCAATGGAATGAACAGATATAACATATGGAATGTATGCCTCTCTTGCTAAAGGGAAAATCTTTCACCCTGGGTACATTTATTTTTTTTAACTTCTGCCTTAGAAGACTGTCAAAGACTAAAACGAACTTGAAAGCTATGTGTGGAAGATCCAGAGCCATATTTATGGCAAGTCCCTGAATATTAATGTGGAGAGCTACTTGTCAAGCTGGGACATCCACCCTGAGTCATTAAATAAAAGGAAAATAAACTTATATCTTGTTTAAACAATTATGTTTTGAGGTTTTCTTTATTATTGGATCTAATAAGACCCTAATTAGCTCAAATGGGTTATTTCCCAGAGAGCCTGGTGTAGTCGAACAGGTAAATAAGAACATGAAATTAGTAAAAGAAAACATGAAAACATATACATTAAAAATATAATAAAAAAGTTTAAAGCACTACAGAGTTAAGCGAATAAATTGCCAAAATAAAAGAAAAACTAGTAGATTTAGAAATAAAGGAACAGGATGGAAAAAAAATGGCATGGAAATTCCAATACAGAGGTAAGCCCTGAAATAACCACAACGAACACAAATAAATTAAAGCAGTTAGAGAAAAGATAATAGTTGGGCAATTCAGATAACACATCAGGAAAATTTATGAAGCAGATAACATAGAATGAGAAATTATTCAATTATGCAGGGTATAAAAAACATGCCTGAAATGAAGGAAGAAGGCACCAGTAGACTTGTGTGGCACATTATTTTCTAGGAAAAGTTTGATATGGTAGAGTTAACAGTGGGTCATCTCCAAACTGTATTATTAAACACTGAGAATAAAGAGAAGGTTTTTATTCATCCTGGCAGATTGATAAAAATACTTAAAGGAAGAAAGAAAAATAAGACTTATATGGGACTTCATAACATTCAATACCAGAAGATAAATAAATCTATGTACACAATGTTCTGAAAGAAATCAACAGGGACCAAAGACTCCTTGGACACTGGCCAAAATATTACTTAATTACAAAGCAAGAGAGATATTTTCTCAAATATGAACTTATTAAGAAAATACAGCTCTTGGCCAGGTGTGTGGCTTACACCTGTAACCCCAGCACTTTTGGAGGCTGAGGCAGGTGGATCTCCTGAGGTCAGGAGTTAGAGACCAATTTGGCCAACATTGCAAAACCCTGTCTCTACTAATAATACAAAAAAGAAAGAAAGAAAAAAACTTAGCATGGTGTCATGGTGCACTCCTGTTATCCCAACTACTCGGGAGGCTGAGGCAGGATAATTGCTTGAACCAAGGAAGCGGAGGTTGCCGTGAGCTGGGATCGCCCCACTGCACTCCAGCCTGGGAGCAACAGAGTGACAGTCAAAAGAAAGGAAGGGAAGGGAGGGCAGGGGAGAGGAGTGGAGGCAGGGAAGTGGAGGGGAGGGAAGGGAAGGGAAGGGAAGGGAAGGGAAGGGAAGGGAAGGGAAGAGAGGGAAGGGAAGGGAAGGGAAAGATGGAAGGAAGGGGGGAGGGAGGGAGGGAGGAAGGAAGGAAGGGAGGAAGGAAGGAAGGAAGGAAGGAAGGAAGGAAGGAGGGAAGGAGGGAAGGAAGGAAGGAAGGAAATACAGCTCCTATGATCCCTTTGTGAAAAAATCTCCCAAATGTTATACAAAGTCAATCAACAAATGAACAAAATATAAAAACTGCAGTGAAAATATTGGCATAAGGAGAATCAAAATTAAGCATCGTATATACATACATATATATCTGTATCTCACTCCTAAAGGTGAGTAAAGGTGAGTGAAGATCAGATCACCTTCACCAAAGTAACTAGGCATATATATATATATATATATATACACACACACACACACACACATATACATATATATGTCACAAAACAACTATAGCAGTGATGCTTACAAAAGAGAAATAAATGCCCTAAACTAGAATAATAAAATATAATAGCATAATTTATACAATTCTTATGAGAAAGAAAGAAGTGTTAAATTATAATGTATTTCTACTTTATTATCAATGTTAAAAGTAGGAGCAAACTAATAGAAGGACCAAGTACACAGACCATGTAGATACATGACACAGAGTTTACTTATCTGTCATGTATCTACACAGACCATGTAGATACATGACACAGAGTTTACTTATCTGAAGAATGCAGAAGAAAGTCAGTAATATTGGAGTACATAAAGGAAAAATCAACATGTTTTAGAGCCAGTAGAAAGATAAAAATCTAGACCACAAAATCTTCAAAAGGAGTTGTCAGTAATAATTTCTGATTGCATGTGTGTTACTTCCTGTATTTTCTGCCCTCCTCTCAGCCCTTCCTTGTAAACATAAGCTTCTATACTTAAACATGGACCAGTGTTAATTTAAACTAGTTTAATATGTGCCCAGGACCATCTCTTCTGAGCCAACTGCTCCCCATCAATCTTAGAGTTTACATAATATAAAATATACTAACAAGGTGAGGTCTCATTCACCCAGGATTAGCACAGATATCATTTATCATGCTCCCTAGGCTTACACAGCCTGATGTAAGTATGTTCTTTAACCCAGGTCTGAAACAACAACAAGGATCATTTACCTAGATGTCACAGGCAGTCATGTTAATAGGCCTATTAATAAGCCCTATCCCACAGCTAATTACCTCATCATTTACAGCAAGAGTAAATTGATACTGTAAAAAACTGAAACTAGATGAAAAAAATACACACAATGACTCAACCTCATAATGTGCTCATAAACCCCTATCCTTATCAAATAACATATCCTATGATGAAGAAACATTTATCCTCATCAGATCCTTCAGTTTTTCCTGTTTATTTTTCTCGTGTCTAATCATATAAAATTATATCTAATGTTTATTAATAGAGTTTATATATTATCATCTCATTTTAATAAAATCATGTGTCATACATTCAATCTATCCATTATTTAATTCATGTTTCTGCTTAGAGTGGAAAATTATTTAATGTATGGGATGGCATCACCTAATATTAATGATAGCTATTTCAGGATGATTGTGGTAATGATGGCCAAGTTCTGTCTTTCAAGTTAGAGAATTGATTAGAATGTGACTCAGATTCTAATGCTTTTACCTCTGTGTAATGACAAGGAATACTCATATGCACACATTTCATGCTTACTTATTTTTGAAGTTTCCCTCCATCTCTGCAGTGAGCAGGCTCCAGGAAGTGGGAGTGATGACTATAGCCAGAAGGCATGTTCCATAGTCTCACACGGGCATTGGAATTGGCCAGTGCTACTGAATGCCACATGTAATGGTTAATCTTAATGTGTCAACTAGACTGGGCTAAAGGATGACCGATAACTGGGTAAAACATTATTTTTGGATGTGCCTGTGAGGAAAGAGATTCGCGTGTAAATCAGTAGTCTGAGAAAAGATCACCTTCACCAAAGCGGGTGGGCATCATTCAATCCTTTGAGAACCTGAATAAAACAAAAAGGCAGAGAAAGGACAAATCTGCTCTTTCTGTTTGAGCTGAGACATCCATCTTCTCCTTTTGGAAACCAGTGCTCTTGGTTCTCTGGCCTTCAAGTCTGGAATGGAACTATACCACTGGATGTTTTGGATTGCCAGATTGCAGAAAGTAGATCAGTGAACTGCCTGACCTCCATATTTATGTGAACTAATCCCTAATAATAAATTTCTTTCTACACATCTCTCTATGTCCTATTGATTCTGTTTCTCTGGGGAACCCTGGATAATATAGGACAGAAGTAGGATCTCATATTGGTTACCTAAAGATACCACAGTACTCTTCAAAGTATGAGAGTTCATTACACAAGTAAATTTCACCCCCCACCCCACGCCACTCCCAGGGCCCAGGTTATTTACTTTCTACATCGTTCCACTTTATTGTAACCAAATAAACACTTGTGCTCAAATTCAAAGCAACACCTACATAATTTTAAGTAAATTGTTTATAACTTTACTTCTAGAGAATCGAGACTATTGGAAAAAGTCTGAGAAAATAACTGGCCTAGGAATGTTAATCCAGCATAACCTTTGGCACCACCCTTCGAATATATGGCAAATTTTCTTTGATGGTTTCTGCATTTGTTACAATGAGTACATATGAATTTTGAATAAAAAGGAAATTCTTTAAAAATAAACAACCAAATAAATATACAATTAGGACTTTTGGCAAAACCTAAAAAGCAAAGCAGCAAAATTCTTTGAGAAAATATAAAAATATAAACACACACATATAACCTTACCTTAGCAAGATCTGTCTGTCATCTAACCCTGGTGACTAATCTCAATGTCACTATAGTGAGAAAATGTGACATTATGTACTTCTTGGTGTGATGCAACAAGAAATGCGAAACACCACCCAGTAAATACTATTCCTCAACATATTTACTCTGATTCTGATCCATCTTCATATCTAATATAGTTTATAGTAATAAAAGTGATGAAGAAACAAGTTAAATGATATCTTGAGGACACAGACACATCTAGAAGGTGAGATGCTTATAGATCTATCTAGTCTCTTCAAAATTTTATAGAAAATAAAAATAGCAAGACTGTATTAGGTTGAAAGAGACATATGAGACACACCAACAAAAATACCCATGGTTCTTAATTAGATCCTATTTTTAGCAAATTTAACTGTAAGATATATTTTGGGAACAATTTGAGAAATTATGAGAAGGACTAGGAGTAATAAATGATATTAGAGAAATTTTTATTTTATTGTATTACTTGTAATTTATATTTATTTATTTATCTGAAACAGGGTCTCACTCTGTTACCCAGGATGGAGTATAATGCCATATCTCAGCTCACTGCAGGCTCAACCACCCAGACTCAAGCAATCCTTCCTTCTCAGCCTCCCAAGTAGCTGGGAGTACAGGAACGCGCTGCCACAGCCAGCTAATTTTTATATGTTTTGTAAAGATGGGTTTCACCATGGCCAAAGCTGGTCTCAAACACCTGGCCTCGAGCCATCCACCCACTTTGGCTTCTAAACCTGCTAGAAACACAGGTCTGAGCCACCAAGCCCAGGCAAGAAGTTTTTAAATGATTTGTAGAAAACGGGATTGTGGTTACATAGGTAAATAACTGCGTGTTTGAAGATGAAAAAAAAAAAAAAAAATCCCTCAAATGTTACTATTGTCCATATTTGCTCACTTTTTTTGCTTAATTAATTTATATTAAAACAGACATAAATTTTACCTCTAAGTTTTTATATAAATTATATGATCTTTCAGCAGGCTCAGCGTAGTTACTGTATATTAAACATTTTTGTTATTTGTTTTTTGTTGCTAAGTGAACTACCTTGCCTTATTTATCTTCATTCACTTAAATCTTTCTGGCATAAACCTATTTTCAAGATTACATTAGTGATGTTTTTTATTCTGTAGAATAATAACACCATATCATATAATATCATCAATAAATGAGTCTACAGTTTATGTTGTCAGTAAAGTATAAAGTATTATTCAAATGTCTATTTTATACCAAAATAAGTAAATAGTACAATTCCTTTCTCCCTATTATTGAAAAATACAAGTCAGCTTTTAGTAACGAAAATATGAAAGTATAAAAAAGAAAAGCAAATTAGCATTAATGCCATTTTTGAAATGGCATTTAAATAACTGATGTGTCAGAGTAAAAGCCTGAGTTAAAAATATTAGTAGAGCATATAATATTTCTCAAATCCTCAACAGTGCTTCAGAGTTTTCTCTGTGGTAGCCAACACATATGAGATAAATAGGTTGAGGCATATAGAAATACCAGATAAAATTGTTAAAGATGTCAAATCATTTTTGTAAAACATTTACTGGGGATATCAACATACACAAAACAAATTTCTCTAAATTGCTCATTTTCAGTAGACAAATACATCTGTGATTTTAAAAAAATACTTTCTCAATTTGTTTTACCAATCTGAAAATCACCTCAATAAACTCTAGTGAAAATATTAGCATTGAGCATCTCTTTACAATGTAATAAAAATTAGGCTCAGAAAGATTAATTAACATGACTGATGCCACATAGGAGCTTGAGTTCTTATTTATATTCTCTATGCCATGTAATAATAAATATAAAGAAAAGTTAACACAAAAAGAACTTCACTGCTTGTAGCACGTCAGTTCACACAGTCAGTTGACAACAGTGATTAGCATTTGAATAGATAGAAGGTAGTGGAATCTTTGGTCTTCACTAACATCACAGGTCAGTAGATTTAGAAATAAAAGATGAGCTTGGATTTTTCTTTTCAAAACCAGTAAAATGAAAGTCAAAAAAAACAACTAGAAATAATTTTTAACTTTCATTTATTTTTCACAAGGCGTGTATTTTATTCCCTTAAGGCCAAGGCCTTTGCAGCCTCTTCCCAATACTGCAGGCCACAGAATTCGGCAAAATACTAAAAAAATGAACATTTCATCCTTGGTTGAATATTTTTATCGCTCTATAGTTACATTGTGCACCGTATATAGATATAATTTATCTATTTTTCCATTAAACAAAATCATAACTGGCAAGTAGAGGCATGGAATTGGCTTCTGTAGTGTTGCTCTCTTTATAAGATGTGATGTCCTCATTCTAGCTGTGCTAGCTTTTTGCAGCAGCAGTTTTTGTTTGTAAAATGAAACAGCACCACCTTGTATCCTGAAGTAAAGTTACAGCTTCTTTAAAATATCTGACATTCAGATGTTTACATATTTCAAATATATGTAGTAAGCATCATATTAGGAAGTAGGTAAAATTTAATTATAGGCCTGCTCTGGGCTAGATTCAGCTGTGTAATTACTAAACCACTAAACTGATACCGCTGTATTTGTGCCCCCAAAATACATACTTTTAGATATAAATTTACCCTGATACAACCAAATGCAGAAAAATATGTTAAAATGTGTAATAGCTATCAAATGGCAAATTGTCTCTCACGGCTCACAAAAATGATAATTCGATTAAATGTTGAGATCTCCCCTAACCTTGTTATTTTATGACTCCATCAGTCCATATGTACATACAAAATGAAACATAAGTCCTAATCTATAAGGTAGGTAGATGTTTTAGATAGTTATTAAGTTCATGGAAGCACATACACAAATGCTTTGCTATCATATAAATATATACATATACACAATTCACCTAATTAAAATTATTAGAGATTTCCCAGTAGAAATCGGTGACATTTCTTTAATATCTTTTAAATAAATTTAACCACAAAAATAATACTTAACAAATATATGCATAGATGTTGAAACTCTTAACCAGGATTATGAAATGGCATTCACTGAAATCTAAGTTAATACTTATGTTTATGACTCAGAAAAATTGTGAAGTACAGCATAGCACTACATTAATATATTCAAATGTTTATTTAAAAGTTCATGTGTATTATATATTATATTTTTGAAAGATTTTCTTATGTCTAAATTATGGCATATTTCAAACAAATATAATTCACAATTCATCAGAAATATAAAGAATATTAAAATGTATTCTTGCAAAATGTAAACTTTCTAAAAGCTATTACATGAGTTTTTGATTGCCAGAGTAATGTTTGTGTTATTATTTCTAGATCAATTGTTTCATGATATATTTGAATTGTTGGCCAGAAATACAACATTTAAGATGAAATAAGATACCTGATTTTTCTCCTTGCCAATACAGTATTATTCTCAAAGATACACAATTGCCAAGTAGGGGTTACAGACCTTATATTTTGCATTTTATGATTTGATTTTATGCCATAAAGTCAAAGTATATTATAGGAATACTTAAGCCCAGCCAGGTGTCTGGAATTTCACTTCCCATATCTTTGATTGCTTTATAATCTAATCTTCTATAAGGAAAATTCACTTATCACATTCTTCTTTGCATTACAAGTGTCTCTTTGCAAGTCTCTTCTGGAAGATATCAGAAGGCTTGCATTGTGTCTGCTTTATTGTTTTAATACAAGTGCCTATAGTAGTGACTGGTACATATGACGTACTCAGTAAATATGTTTCTATAAATACATTTTCTCATATAACTGACAGAGTAGGAGTATGTGGTATAAAAAAGTTCACAAAGCTGCAGTTCCAAGCTGCACTCCTACTCATAGTTATGAAAGTGTGATATACTCAGTGAAAAGTGAAAAAAGGAACGTATCTGTCCTTATAGTTCCAAGTAGCAGACAGGTAACTTACTTCCATTTTTATCCTTCCATTATTTATTTTATCAGTCTTAAGGATGGTATGCATGCTGCTTATTTTTATCAGAATTTTAAAAATGGGGCTCAGGTTGTGGAAACTTCTACTTTCTGTAGCCTGTGGAGTAACTGTAATCTTCTAAGAGGTATAAATATTGTCACACCCAAGGATAATTTTAATTACTATTGCTCTTGTTTTAATCTTCTGAATTAGTTTAACTTAACACCTACTTTACCAAAAATGGGACTCAATAAATATTTTTAAATTAATAAATGAATCTTATTTGATGCAAAATGCATATTAAAATAAAACCTATCTATATGTAGGCATTTAAACAAAGGTAGGAGATAAGAATCTTATGTAATTAAAATATTCTCCATACAAGAAAATTTTGCAAGGGTTTTCTGTCATTTGCAAGTACAAAATTATTAATAATAACAAGGGCCAGGCCCGGCCCAGCCCCCCTCAGACACCACGCATCCACCTAGACAACCCATCCAGGTTTTTATTTTATCTATAGAGGAATTTTTAAAAATATGTCTGGGAACTGGGAAAATTATTTTAGGATGGTAAATGACTATTGATTATATCAAACCTTCAAATTCCCAGAATATTCCTTCTCCTATAAAGCTTGACATTTTTTCAGTTCCTATCTGCTGTGATTCTTATATTGACCCAATTTTGAGCTCTACTGCCTTGAAAAAGTAAAACTCTATATTCTGTAACTATTTCAAAGTCTTCTGGAAGTTGAAAAATGAGATGGGGTAAAATATTAAATTATAACAAATTCATTTAATCACTTCATTAAAGTATGAAACTAAAATTAGGTAATATATTCAATAAATATGATTCAAAGTTGAACATATGGTATATTCAGGAAATAATATTTTAAAATATTCCAAACTTATGATTTCTAGGAAATGAAGAAAGAAAAATTGGTGAATATTTAGGGAATGGGTTTGATTCAAAATTAAAGCCATATTAATGTGAACATTATTAGACTCTAAGGAGAGGACAGAATATGCTTGCTGATGACCTTATAATTATTAACTGTGAATTAAACTGAATTGCTTCAGATCAGATGCTGGGGAAGAGAGGATGGGGAAGAATTCAGTAGCTAATTTCATTATTACTTACAATAGGGAACCAATAGACCATAGTCAAAAAAGGAGGATTAAGGGTGCTAGGAAAGGTACTTAGTATGAAGGTAACCACGAGGACAAAAATAAACGAGCCTACTTAGATTCCAAAAAAGTTAAAAAGAGCTGGGCACAGTGGCTCATGCCTGTACTCCCATCACTATGAGAGGCTGAGATGCGCGGATCACTTGAGGTCAGGAGTTCAAGACCAGCTTGGCCAACATGGTGAAACCCCATCTCTACTAAAAATACAGAAAGTAGCAGGGCTTGGTGGCAGGCATCTGTAATCCCAGCAATTTGGGAGACCGAGGCAGGAGAATTGCTGAGAGGCAGAGGTTGCAGTGAGCCAAGATCACACCACTGCACTCCAGCCTGGGCAACAGAATGAGATTCCATCTCAAAAATAACAACAATAATAATAATAGAAAGATCTATCTATTTTAAGAATAGGAAAATTAATACACAATTGAAGAATAATGAAAACATTAAAGGGGATGTGAAACTATTGCCCCTAAGAGGAGGGAGGAAATAGGGTAGAGGAATTAGCTCAGAAAGGAGACTTCTTTGCCTATGCCTTGTTTTGGAGATGTGCCTCTGGAAACTGATCAACATTTTTCCACGTACTTTTACAACACAACTATATTCTTTCAAAGAAATTTACAAAAATAAGCAATAAACAAATGAACCTGTGTTTTCAGTTGGTGGTATAAAGAGGTAAAATATTAAAAGTGACCTTAAGGCATAGTAATCCCCCAGAGGGATACGTGGTAAGGACAAAACTATTACTTTGATTGTGATAATGGTATCATGAGTGTTTGCTTGATTGTGCACATCAAATTGTGCACATCAAATATGTGCAGTTCTTTGTACGTTAATTATACCTCAATAAGGCTGTTTTAAAATCTACAAAAGAAAATTCAAACATTTAAGCACTCATGTTTTTGTTGTAGTGTTTTGTTTTGTTTTGTTTTGTTTGTTTTTAATGAGACAGGTCTCACTCTGTTGCCCGGGCTGGCATGAGGCGGCATGATCACGGCTCATGTCTCATTGCAGCCTCTACATCCTAGGTTTAAGTGATCCTGTTACCTCAGCCTCCCGAGTAGCTGGGAATGCAAGTACACACCACCATGTCAGCTATTTTTTTTTTTTTTGGGGGGGGTAGAGATGGGGTCTCACTATGTTGCCCAGGCTAGTCTCAAACTCCTGGTCTCAAGCAATCCTCCCACCTCAGCCTCCCAAAGTACTGGCATTACAGGCATGGGCCACTGTGCCAGGCCTAGTATTGATATTTTAATACTGATATACTTACATGTGTAATGTGGGATAAAAGCAAATGAGTAATTGTTTTTTATTTGAATTCCAACAATCTCAGTGTTATTGAGAACTGGAATTCTTAGCATAGAAAAAACAGAAAAATAATTAATAGGAAGGGGTTTAAAGTAAAAACCCTGGAGGTCCTGAATTTGAATTCAATGTAGTGGTATGAATTAATGAGATATTTTGATAAAAATATATTTAAGAAAATGTCTTCCTCAAAATAAGTGTATTTGTTATCTATTTCAATTTAAAAACAGCAACAATGACCAACCATTTACAATTAATCTAGATTTGGTCATAAAATATCTATCTATCTATCTATAGATATTCTCTCCATTTCTTTCTCTCTCTCACACACACACATACACTCTCTCTCTCTCTCTCCCTCTCTCTCACTGGAAAGAACCAGGTCTTCTTGAAGAAAAGACTGTAGCAGGAGAACTTCAAGATGAAATGGACTACATTTTCGTATCAGAGAGCAAGGAATCTTTCAAAGACATTTTGAATGCTGTATTGAAACTACTCAGAAATAATCTTAAAAAAGATTTCACTTGGATTTAGAAAGTTTGAGAATTAACTGCAATAGACTGAAACATACCAAACATATAGCATGAGTTTGTAATGAGACTAAAAAACAAAACAAAATAAAACAAAAAAGCAACTCCATCCACCAATTGGTTACCATTGAAATTTTTTTCATTATTTATTTTGAAATTATTAAAATAAAAAAAATCAATCATTTATCCCACCTTACACTAATCATTCCACTGGGTAACCAAATACTATTTGACTAGATGAAAAAATTATCTCTTAATAGAAATATTTCATTTCATATATGAAGAAACAGTGATTGACTGAAAATGCCCCTTTTGGGTATGAAGTGTAAAATAAACCCTATGAATTCTGAAAGGAAAAGATCAAGGTCAATCTCCTCCATGAAGGTTAAATGCCTATGTGCATCTAACTCTACCACTCATTTTTAGTGTAATTGCTGAATTCTAAAAATCCATATTTTATCATTTAGAAATATATTCTAACTTACAACACTCATTTTTCTAATTGTTTCATAGATCATTTGAAGAAGAGACTTGGGATGGTTATGCAGATATTGAGCTTCTTGTTTGAGAATACAAAGATGTGTGAAAGACAATCTAGAGTATCGTCAAATTCACCAAGTACTGACTACTGCTATTCAATCTGAAATTTTTACAAAATTTGAAGTTCTAAGAACTAAACACTTAGGTTTTTGAATGAAATCTCTTTCTCTTTCCCTATTTGAATTTCTTGTTATTTCAAAAGATGAAATGGAAAGTCAATATTTGACTCCCTAGATTATTTAAATTTTTGAAAACTGAAAAAAAAATTATGAGTATAATTGCAAATGAATTTTAAGTAGACATCATCTCTAGAAAAAAGATTCATGCAGGCAGTGTGGTACCTACCTACAATTCCAGCTACTTGGGAGGCTGAGGCAGGAGGATGGGGAGAGTCCCTTGAGCCTAGGAGCTGGAGGCCAGTCTGAGCAACATAGCAACAGCAGTCTATAAAAACAAAACAAAACAAAAAAATACAAAATAAGAGTGAAGGGCAAAAGAGGCATCACATTAGCAGAAAAAATGCAATTCTAATTTCCACAGAGCTGAAATTTCAGAATAAAATTTCAGAATAAAATTTCCTCATTAAGACTAAGTGTGCAAATAAAGCATAGAAAATAGTGAATACCACAATAAGAATAAATATACCAAGAAAATATTCTTCCAAAAATATTTATTTGTAGATAGAAAATACCTCCTTTATGAATTTTTAAATAAATTTCCAGATTTCTAAAATATTCCCTACATCTAAACTTTATTTTCTTGATGGTGTTTATTATGTAATACTATAAATAATTATTTATTGCTCATATTTTTCTCCTTGACTAGAATAAAGTGTTCTTGAATATAATAAAATCTTAGTATCTTGTACAATGTTTAAATTTCTTGCACAAGACAGATCTATAGAGAGTAAAGAAATATAGAATAAATAAATAAATTATGAATAAATAAATTGCTTATGTCCTGTTATGTTGATAAAATCATGTAGATATAGAAACTCCAAATTTTAGTAAAGATTTTGACTCTATTATTCATAATATTCACTCAAAAAGATAGAATATTTCTCCTCAAACTTTACAATTCATCCAGAGGTTTTGTTGAAATTCAGATTTTGATTCAGAAAGTTTGGGATGGGGCATCAGATTCCACCTTTCTAATTTGATCTTTATAAGCAAGATTTAAGGAAAGCATTTTCATGTTATTTTTTCTACTGTCAGGATCTTCCCACGCCATTTTATAACTCTGGCCCCTTGGAAATCGGGACATCATACAATTCAATGATTAAAACTCAATTTTAAATGTTAGACAGACTTAGGTTAACCTTGAAACTCTAAATTTGGTGGACAACTTACTTAACTTATCTAAGTTACTATATCTGAAAAATGCAGACAATGAAAATTTTCAGGTGCACAATATGTGTGAGGCATAAATGAGCAAAACATACTGTATGTAAAATATTTAACGTGGTGGTAGTAATAGTAGTACTATTATCATTAAAAGATTAATAATAGTAGCAGGAATCATGATACTGGTAGAGATGGAGGAGATGGTTGTGATATTGATTACTGTGATGTAAAGAACATAAAACAAGCTTATTTTGCCAAATCTTGGGACACTTTATTGACTTCATGATACTTGCCAGTATCTGTGAACATTCCACTCAATGTCTCAATCCAGGTCAGATAAAATTATTTTATAACATTTGATATATAGGTTGGCAGCTGTCCCATATTCACTAATACATTTCAAAATTCTCTCTCCTTTAATTTTCACTCCTGCAATCACAGAAACAATCATGACTACTTAATAAAATGTTAATGGAGCGTGTGGACTTTTATTGAATTTTCCCTTAAGAAAAGCTAAACAGACCAACTCTGAAGATGTATAAAATGTAAAAATGTGATGGAAGTAATTTTCCTCAGAATTCTTTGGTTAAATTTGAAGCAAAATAAAAAACATAACCATTAGAAAATTCCCCAATGGCAGGTAAAATATTTTATTACATTTTACTGCCAAATATCAAGTATATAGAGTATATATAAAATATATACCAAGAATTTGCCTTGGATGTGACTCAAAGATCAACCTGTGATAACAAGGACTTTTTTTTTTTTTTTTTTTTGAAACATTCAAACAGGAAGGAGACTGTTGAGGTAACCTAAATATCTGGGAATTTATAGTTTTATGTCAACAACTCTATCAAAAGCCTGGCTGTGACAATGGAGGGGGAAAATACATCATCATTAATAGGCAGGACATTTGAGTGTGAATAAATTTCAAAACACAAAATAAAGGACTCTTAGTAGACCATGTAACTTTTCTAATTTTTGCTAAAAATAGTGACACCGTGTTGCCAATGCATAACCCAATCTGCAATGATAGAGAAAATATATATTTTTGCCTAAGGATTAAAATCAATGAAATTACAGTGAAATTTGAAAAAGGCATATCATGGAGCTCTCCAACCACTCCTATAACTAATGGTCATAGCTCTTTAGTTGGTAACATTTTTCTCTCTTAGCCCCTTTTCTGACTATCAGAAGATGAACTGCAGAAACCGAAAAAGGAAAGAGCAGGAAAGATCATGAAAGATAATACACTTTTTCTTTTCTTTTCTTTCTTTTTTTTTTTTTTTTTTTTTTTTTTTTGAGATGAAGTCTCACTCTGTAACCCAGGCTGGAGTTCAGTGGCATAATCTCAACTCACTGCAACCTCCACCCACAGGGTTCAAGTGATTCTCCTGCTTCAGCTTCCCAAGTAAGTGGGATTTACAGGCACCTGACATCATGCCCGGCTAATTTTTGTATTTTTAATAGAGATGGGGTTTCACCACCTTGGACAGGCTGGTCTTGAACTCCGGAACTCGTGATCCACCTGCCTCATCCTCCCAAAGTGGTGTGATTACAGGTGCCCGCCACCATGCCTGGCTGATACTACACTTATAAATTACACAGAATGTGCCCAATGTTCTTCTGAAATATGAAGATAAATGTATGTCATTAATAGGCTCATATAGATGGTTAACCTTTACTCTGGCTTCCTAATTTCACATTTCCAAGATAGCTAGGCTTCCAATTTTTGCAAAACATCTGAACTTTCTTAGTGAGGGGCTTGTTTTAATAACAGAAAGATAACAAAAATTCTTCAAATAGGTGCCTCCCACCAGACAGACCTCTTATTACCTACAAAAAATGTAAAACCTCACAGGTACCCACTTGGGCTTTTCTGACAGAGAAAACCAAGTTTACCAATTTCAGCTTGAAAACATAGAAAGGTTAAAATATAAAGCCCAGAAAATTCCTTGGGACATTTAACTTCAGTTTAGGAGTTAAATATACAGCTTCAGAGATCCTCGTAGGAAAAGGCAGAATGGCTTAGTGGACCAAAGTATGTGAATTGAAATCAGATGCCTGTGAAACCCAACCTTGAACTTGCCACCTTGCAAAATATTTTTAATCATTCTGTCCTTAGAATCTTCAATTACTAAGTAGGGTGCACTACCTTACACAGGAGCCAGGATGAAAATTTATAACTTATAAACCTGAAGTCACAGTGTCATTAAGCAGATCCTGACTCTATTACAACATATTCTGGGCTCAGATTGAGAAATGAAAGGAATTGGATTCAACGTTTTATAGTATATGATATACTCATTCCAGAGCATAAATTGAATCAACCAACTACACCTTCATACACAAAGCAAAGCGCATATTGCCAGTTAGTCATCTTGATAAAAATTGAAAATAAATGTCTTTGCAAATGTTAATGCTCTCATTCAAAATGTTCTCTTCTAAAATTAGAATCAGTTTCCGTTGCTTTCATTTTCACATTTGTAGCATTATTTTGTAAATGGATAACTACAAGCAATTTATAATGAGGTTACACTAATTTACTACAATAAATCTAGAATTCTTAAATGTTATGTATTATTGGATTTATGTCATGCAACACATGGCGTAGATGCATTATCATATGCTATTTTTGTGATATTTAAAGAAAGAAGCAAAGTTTATTTCAGTTGTTCATCCATTCAATCTATTTATTTGTTCAACAAATAATAATTAAATACAGTAGTCCCACTTTATTCCTGGTTTCATTTATTCAGAGTCAACTGTGTTCCGAAAGTAGGTGAGTACAGCACAATATGATGTTTTGAGAGAGAGAGAGAAAGCAAGCAAGCACATTCATATAACTTTCATTAAAATATGTTGTTACAATTATTGTCTTATTATAAGTTTTTGTTGTTTATTTCTTGCCGAACCTAATTTATAAATTAAACTTTATTGTAGTTTTGTATATATAAGATAAATCATAGTATATATATGGTATGGTATTATCCATAGTTTCAACCATCTACTGGGGTCTTGAATATATGCCCTGCAGAAAAGGAGGGCCATTGTACCTAATATTTTCTAGGCTCTATGACAAATGCTAGGTATACAAAAAAAAAAAAAAACCACAAGCATGTTCTTGTGAAACTTACACTTTAGTGGGAAAGACAAAACTAAAATAAATAAATGAAGAAATATATAAATGCACAAATAAGAGCACAAATAAAAATAACTTGAAAATCACCTATAGGGATTAAGCAACATTTTGTAAGTTTAAATTAGGTAATCGGATCATGGGACTTAGGAGCAAAACTTAAGCTGAGATCTGTCCTTCAATTAGAAGTCATGCAGGTAAAGAACATTCCAGAGAGCTCCTAGCACATGTGAATACCTGGAATAGGCAGTCAGTTCATAAGTTCAAGGAACTGCAAGAGGGACAATGTTATTGCAGAAGTGAGTTAGGGAGAGAATATTTGGAGATGAAGTTAGGGTGGTATTCAAATCTGGATCCTACAAAAACCCAATTGAATGGCATGGAAGTTGGTTTTTAACAAAGTGATAATATGACTAAATGTACAATTAGAAAGTATCATTTTGAAATTTGTGAATAATAACTTATTTGAAGACAAGAATAAAACAAGGAAACCAAAGAGAAGTCCAGAAAAAAATAATATAGTGTCTTGAGTTAGAGTGATGCTGGTAGAAATGCAAATAACCATACCTAGTCAAGAAACATTGGGTGCACAAAATAATCAAAAATATATAACAGATTAGATATTTAAAAATGAGATCAGAAAGTGAGAAGAATAATTCCAAAATTTCTATTTTGAGTATGTGTATTATGAAGGTGACATTTACTTTGTGACATTCACTTTAATGTTGAAACAGGAGACTTCCCTTGACTCCTTTGTAGGACTTGCAACAGGGGTAGCTCCTTTATTCGGCTGCCACACTCAACCCCTTATGAGAATGAGCACACAAGCAGACAGGAGCAGGAACCAGAGTGAATGAACACTGGAACCACTGGCCACTTCTCTCCGGCAAAAGCAGGCATTGTGCGGGCCCCACAGTAGCATCCAAGCAGGTTACAATGCTCTTTTAGCTCTGCCATCCAGGAGGGGGTACCTGTGACCCCTGGAGCCCCAGAGGAGGTGTTACCAGTTCAGTGGGCCTTTTGCCTCATCATGTGGGGTGACTGCCTTCTGACAACGAGGGCAAAGGGCCAGTGTGATAGCCTTTTTAGGTTGCTGCACGTAGCACAACCTAAAAAGAATTTGCTGCACAAATTCTTGTGCAATGGCCAAGAGGAATGAGGTCGCACAGACTTGGAAGATGGTGAATGCAGAGATTTTAGAGTCAAGGAAGTGGTTCATAGTGGGATGGGGACCTGGAAAGGGGATTGAGTGGGAAGGTGGTCTTCCCCTGGAGTTTGGCTGTCCCAGGTCAAACTCCTCCCTAACCATACTTAGCCGAACTCCTCGCCAATCACAGTTTCTAATGTTCAGCTGCTGCTTCTCCTCTCAATGTTGAGATACTTCTCTCTTCTCTGTGTGTATGTCCCCTGAGTCTGTGGTTCTTATGGGCACAGGATAGGGTACATGGCAGGCTAAAAGGTGACATTCAGGTGGGAAGACAGGGATGTGAAGTTCTCATTTAGGGCTGAGGGTTAAAGCTTGAAGGTGGAACCCTGACCAGGAACTCCTCCCTTTTCTACCTAGTATTTCCCTGCCTCCTGTTTGTATCATTTCCCCTCTTTGAAGAGGGGGGAAATATGTTAGAATGTGGATGATGACCAATCTTAGTGATTTCTTCTGACAGGGGCATTATTTTGGGAAAAAACAGAAGTCAGATTCCTCCCAGAGGTCTACCCAAGGGTCTGTGGCAAAAGGGAGCCATCATCCAAGGCTCTGGTTGCCTGACCATTTGGAATTTATGGCCTCTAGGCAAGAGAGAGGGAAAAAAAATGTTTTGTTTTGTGATGGAGTCTTGCACTGTCTCTCAAGCTGGAGTGCAGTGGTGCAATCTCGGCTCATTGCAACCTCCCCTTCCCAGGTTCAAGCGATTCTCTTACCTCAGCCTCCTGAGTAGCTAGGATTACAGGCACCCACCACTAGGCCCAGCTAATTTTTGTATTTTTTAGTAGAGATGGGGTTTTGTTGTGCTGGCCAGGGTGGTCTTGAACTCCTGACCTCAGGTAATCTGCCCTCCTCAACCTCTCAAAGTGCTGGGATTACAGGCATGAACCAGCATGTCCAGCCAAAAAACAAACAAACAAACAAACAAACAAACAAGTTTTATAAGGTTAAGTATGGATGGACTAAACATGTGTATTAAACAGAGAAAGAATCTAGTGCCAATGATTGCAGAAATAAGAAGTAAAATATACTAACAACATTGTGCCCTGAGTAGAAGAGAGATAACTGTTCTTTCCACATCTGTAGCAGTTAACAGTGTACCTTGGGAATTTGGGGGTTTGTGGGCTTGCATAGTGGCCATTAAAGCTTCTGCCTCTTTCTTGTATCTCCTTATTTCTATTGTAAAGACCAAGGTGTCCACTTTTAGGAGGTCCTCTAAAGTACTACCTGGTCCCAGGGTCCATTTCTACAACTTCCTCCTTTTATCAGGGACTGCCTGATTAATACATTTATCCTGTAGGATTAGTTGTCCCTCGAAGGAATCAGGTGATAGAGAGATGTGCTTTACCAAGGCCTCTCTTAGACTCTCCTAAAAGGCAGTGATATTTTCCTTAAATCTCTGGTCTATCATGGATAGCTTGGTATAGTTGAGAGGCTTAGTTTTAGTTCTACATAAGCCCTTTATTATGCACACCTGAAAATGTCTTCTCTTCCATTCTCCCATCTCATCATTGGGATCCCCTGTAGGGTCATCCACTGGTACTGCTTTTCTTCTAGTTGGATAAAGTTCAGCCTTTTACCTGACACTACATTTGATACAAAGCTCATCCCCAAATCTCTCTGCCACTTGTAGAGCAGCCTGTTTTTCAGTGTTCATCAGGGTCTGATTAAAAAGTAACATAATGTCTTTCCAAGAGATTTCAAATACTTGGGTTTAACTCTGGAAAACCTCTATATATCTGTCAGTGTCATCTGAAAATTTGCCAAGATCCTCCCCGCTTAATTTGCTTTCAGTCCTGTAGAGAGAAGGAGACTTGGACGTTAATGGGACCAAATTTACCAGGCATCTGTTGGAGGGGTAAGAGTGAGACAGGCTTGTCCAGGGTGAGGATTTCTAGGAGGGGCCAATTGAGAGAGAGAAGCTGGATAGGGAGGATGAGGTGGACCCTTAGGAGCAGGTGGAGGCAGCTGGCTCCCCTGCTGGAGGTGCCCCTGGGATTCGATTCTTTAGTCCCCTGGGATTGCCCCTTGCAGCCTCTCCTGAGATGGCAAACAGGAGGCCTGGATCAACTCTACACTGTCAGTGAAGTTCTGGATTGCCCTGCAAGGTAAAGAAAGCCTGCAAATGTGGGGCCTCAGACCATTTGTCCTCATGTTTACAGAAAAGTTCCAACTGCCAGATGGTATCAAAATGAATTATTCCTTCTTGAAGCCAAGACAATCCTTTATAATTTGGTCAACGCTTTGTGCAGAGGGCTACAAAGCATTTTTCCTTTAGAGTCTGAGGATCAAAGCAGTCTCAGTGACTCAGGCTACACTCCAGAGGAGTATAAACCAGTGATGGTAGAGATCACTGGTTGCTCATTCTGAAACACAGGGAATATGCGTCCCTCGTTCTCTTCCTTCTTTCAGTGATAACCTGGGGTATGAGGGAGAAAGAAAGTTGGTGTCACCCTTTCTCTTCTGTCTTTTATCCCTGAGTCCTAGCCACCCTGGCAGGTGCCACCCATGGGTGCCAATGTGGATTGCACCCATGAATCAGGGAGGGCCTAGAAAATAAGAATTATCCACACTCACCTATGCTTCCATCCCCCATACTGTCGACAATCTTTGAGTTCCCTTGGCCTCATCTGTGCCATGAGAATGGCCCCTGCCATGAAGTGAGGGCTTAACTGACAGGAAGCAGTCCTGCCCATTTACACCATGCCTGTTGCCTGGCTTTAGATCCCTTAGATCTGGTTTTCTTTTCCAGGGCTGCAACCTTAAGTTTAGAATTGAGTTTGGGACAAAAAGATGTCTCAGGGGATGCATGAATTCATTTAGATTAAGTTCCAGATGGGCCCTGCCAAATTTGCAGTTATCAGCCAGAAGGGGGGCTCCTCCATTATTTTCCTTATTATAAGCAGAATGCTGAGGAAAAGAATTATCTCCCCTAGGAAATTAAAAGAAAAAAAAACAGCTTAAAGTACAAAAGGACGGGGGATGGGGGGAGCCTCTTGCTCTGTGCAAATGGGTTTCTTCAATTACTGTATTCCTTCCCTGGTTTAGACCAGTAAGGACCTCTTAGCCATGGGAGGAAACACTCTGTGGTCACAGATGCATGGCAGGAGGGGACAGCGAGCAGAAGATGATGGCCAGCTTGCTGTGCAGGACTTCAGCGGTAGCTGTGGTTCCCTCCCACCCCTCATGGCCACTGGGTGTGGCTCACGCACACTATGGACATGCCCAAGTGCCCAAACCAGGAAGGGAGTGGGTAATGGGGGGAGCTGCTGTGCATAATGTGCCTGCGGCTGTTGGGGTGGGGGTGGGAATGGCTCCTCTAAGAACAAATGGAAACCACGTTGTTCTGAACTGCACCTCTGATAGGTGGGCCAAACATACATTCTGCATAGTATCATTGCCACAATCTGTATCAAAACCCTTAACATTATAAAGGAAGAGATATAGGAGCCATTTCGAACTGTGAAACAAAGAAGGAAGGATCCTATAGGAAAATCTGGGCATCTTGGCTGATGCCTTCAGTGGCCTCAGGACCTTGTCCTCACCCCACACAACAGCTAAACCTCCATGAAGGGAAACAGAGCCAACATTTCTTTCACCCAAAAGAAAGAGAGAAGTGGTAAGGCCTTGGAAAAGAGACAGTTCTGCATCTGTACTCACCCTTGTGACAGATCTGGGCAAGTCCTCAGATGAAACGAGAGAATTCCCTTGACCCCTTCACAGGACTTGCAACATAAGTGGCTCATTTACTCGGCCACCACTCTTTACCCTTTATGGAACAGAGCACATGAGCAGAAAGGAGTGGGAACTGGAGTGAATAAACACTGGAACTGCTGGCCACTTCTCTCTGGTGAGAGCAGGCCTTGTACAGGCCCCGTGGAAGCATCCCAGTGTGTTACAATGCTCTTTTAGTTCTGCCATCCAGGAGGGGGTGCCTGTGATCCCTGAAGCCCCAGAGGGCATATTACCAGCTCAGTGAGCCTTTTGCCTCATCACATGGAGTGGCTGCCTTCCACTAGTGATGGCAAAGGCCAGTGTGACAGCCTTTTCAGGTTCCTGCACCTAGTGCATCCTGAATTCTTGTCCAGTGTCCAAGAGGAATGAGGTCACACAGACTTGAAAGATGTTGAATGGGGAGATTTTATTGAGTGGTGGAACTGGCTCGTAGCAGGATGGGGAGCTGGAAAGGGGATGGAGTGGGAAGGTGGTCTTACTCTAGAGTTCAGCTGTCCCAGACCAAATTCCTCCCCAACTATCCCTGACCGAGTTCCTCCCTGACTGTAGTTTTCAATGTCCAGGTCCTTCTTCTCTCAACATTCAGACAGTTCTCTTTCCTGTGTGTGTGTGTCCCCTGAATTTCGGGCCTAAGGTTCCTATGGGCACAGGATAGGGAGCATGGTGGGCCAAAAGGCAACATTAGGGTGGGAAAGTGGGCATGTAAAGTTTTCATTTCAAGCAGCAGGTCAAGGCTTGAGGGTTCCACCCTCACCAGGGACCTCACCTTTTTTTTTAACCTAGTATTTCCCTGCCTCTTGACCATAAAAGCAAAAATTAACAAACAAAATCTGTCCCCCCAAAAAAAGCAATAAGTTAGTTAAATTTTTGAGCTGGAAATCACTGAGAAGCATTTAGTGAATATGTCAAATGTGTCTGTGAATATATAAATTTGCAACTCATTAGCAGGTTTATGGCTGAAGAGTAAATGCAGGGTCATTTAAATGTCTTAGTCATGAAGGACTGATGAGGGAGCAGGTTTTCTGTAACAATGTAAGTAGAAACCAGATTGAAGTAAATTTTAGAGTGAAAGGGAACAGTTTAAGTGAAAATAATAATTCTAAATGGCTTTTTGGAGAAACTTATATGAATAAAATCAGAAAGGGTTATATTTTAGATGTGATCTTTGTCAAAGAGGTTTTTTATTTGATTTATTTTATTTTTTTAATAAGGGGGAATCCTAGGGCATATTTGAATGCTTCAATCATTCAATTGGAAGAGAAAAATCTAAAGCACAGAGGAGAAAAGTATCAAAAGAAACAAGTTAAGAAAAAAGGGATCAAGATTTTGAACAGTGAGGAAGAACTAGCTCTGGGGGCAGAGTACGGTATGGGAAAAGTCTTCTCAGTTGCTAGATTATCTCTTTCTTTGTAATTAGGCATTTTAATTACTATTTTTAGAAGAGAGGGGGAATGGTAATCTTTAAATAATAAATTACCAAATCTGATTGTAAAATAATCTTTCCTTTAACTACTCTATTTCTAAAGAGCCATACAGAATAACATTTCTGCTGCAGTTTTACAACAGTTTGTGATGGCCTGTCCTTTAAATTTTGGGAAAAACAGGTCAGTATTAACAGTATTGAGCTTCTATTTGAGTAGGTATTTGCACACATACAAACAGGGCCTATGTATGGCATCAACCCAAAAGCCATAGAATTGCAATCATTCTATTTCCTTTATTATATGTCTGTTAGTAACATTTTTTTGCATAAAAACTGCTGAAGGTGATAGAAGAAAATTTAAATGTATGAAAGGAAAAGAGAGGAACACACAGCTTCTAAGCAGTGTGCATAGATAGTTTGTGCCTTTTTTGTAGAGGAGGGCTTCAGGCAAAACCATCTCAGTTCTCTGTTTTCTCCTGGGCCTTATGCTTGTCATCTTTTGGTATTTTTGGAAAGTAGATTGGTCTAGGTAGATGTTAACACAAATGAATTATCAAGTTAAAGTGAATGGACATTTGTATGGTAAATCATGTCTATCATCTCATAGTAATATATTTTTTGTTTAAATGAATGTACACAGGGGCTACAAGTGAACCACTGTTTCAACAACAACCACAAAATAACAATGGTAACTGACAAACTGGTTTCAGAGTGCATAATTTCGCCAGTATGTTTTATAGACTATAGAGAGAAAAAACATAAAAAATCCAAACTTCTAACAGTTAAGCAAAGTGGAATAAACACACAATGGAGAGGTTATCATAGTTGGTTGAATTCAGAATATTTTGACCTAAGAAAAATTATATTATCTTTCTAGTGTGAGGCAAAATTATCTTTGGGATCTTGTCAACCTAGGATTTTATTAATTAGCATAGGTATTTGCAGACTTCACTAAGAGAATAATTTACAAAATCAAATTCTTAGCTTTATATAATGAAAATTTTCACATTTGCTATTACAACCTCAAATTAAATATGACCAAATGAATTTGGTCTTAAAATTAAATTTGATACAATTCTATTTCTATAATATGTTACAATTATACATATATCAGCAGAGGAAAATAATCCTAACAATGCTTACAAATAGGTATAAAAGTATTGTGATATTGAAATAATCACTTGAATATTTTAGGAGCTGAAAGAAAAAAAGAAATTTACCTAATAACATAATTGATGTTAACAGCTAAATATTTTAATATCTCCAACACTACAAGACCATGCTGGTCAAAAATGTCAAGCTAAAGCAATTCAAAGAAGCAACATGGTATACTTTCTTTGATCACAGATAGAAAAATTAAATCACAAAATTTGTTTGTGTTCATCCCTCTAACAATACCACAGAGTTTTAATTAGGGTTACTATGTTGTAAGTCTTAAAGTCAAGTAAACTGATTCCTCCCACTTTATTTTTCTTTTTCATAATTCTTCAGCTCTTCTAGGTCCTGGGCTCTTCTACATAAATGTCACAATAAGCTCGTCTATTAAAATTTAAGTTAAAAGTTTTTATTTAAGTCTATTAAAATCCATGATACAATCTTGATACGAACTGTATGAAACCAGTTTCTATATCAATTTGGGAAAAATTGATATTTTTATGTTGTTGAATCTTCCAGTTCATGAACATGGTATGTCTCTCCACTTGTTTAGAGAGCAAAGCTTAGTATACTTACACTAAAGTTAAAAATGAGCAAAATTTTACTCATTATCAACTAAGTAAAATTGCACAGGGTGTATTTCACCAAATTGAAATTTTTGTAACATTAGATAGATGTGCATTCATTTATTTTTACTTTCCCAAACTATTTTATCTTCTATTGCTCAAACCCAGATGTAATAATAGACAAATGAGCTGATCACAATGTCATGTGTAAAATCTTTTGGGAGTATTAAGGACAAATTAGATAAATTGCCCCATGGTGACCAGGTCTTTGGAGTAGAACAGAAAGGATATAGGTGAAGAAAGGTGAGATAGTACAGAAACACCTCAATAGGCAAACCACTTACTTCACAAAACTTCAGGGCTTGTGATTTGCCTTCAGTATTATTGGTCTCCTTTTCATCCAAGTTATTTCACTAAGTTATGTGGAGTTAACCATAAAATGTGTGTCCTGAGGGTGTGATAGGGCAGAGTGAGAGTAGATAAGTGACTCAAAGCAATTCTTACCAGGCTGCGAGCCTCTTTAAATATGGTCTGATCACAAGTTCACCAAAATGGGCCAGGGTTCTGAAACCATGTGTTCAAATCTTGTTCCTCAATTTACCTTCTGACTATGGAGAAAGATAATTCTCAATTGAGCTATGCATTAGATTCATCTCTGATGTGATATACAGATTTGCCAGCATTCATCCTCACCTCTCTAGGAAATGGAATGAAAATTTATTGACCATATATGCCACTTTAAACTCCATAGTGATCCTGAGGCAGAGCCAGGGTGCAGACCACTGATGTGAGGACTGAGGTAGGTAATGCCAGTTATTAAAGCCTGCTGATGCAGAGGGTTTATGGAAAAGCCACTGTAACTACCTACTAATCTCCACCTTTTCTATTAGCTTAAGTTATATTTTCAAGGGTATCCGTGTTTGGGGCTAAACGGTAAGTTTTTCTGGCCACAGGTAGAAACCAGTGGTCTTGTGGCCTTGTGATTTAGAAAGCAGTAGGAGAAGTAAACATTGTTAAGAGAGGACAAAGGGAAATTTTGTTTTGGCAGAAAACTGCAAACCTTTCTGTGGGGTTAAGCTGTATACTACATATAAGCAATTAGTGAAAACAACATTGATATGACAACACTGCAAAATGTTGATCATAAGCCTCCAACGCTAAACAACACTACAGTATTTTGAAAATTTATAGGCAAATTATGTAGAGTTAAGGTGCACAGTCAAATACAGTCAATTAATGTTATCACTGTAAATCAAGATTACAGTTTTCCATACAAATAACAGTTAATAATAAGCATAAATAACAGCATAAGTGACTCAATTTAGCAAATCACACAGGTTGCTGTGCATGGCCAGTGTACTGAACTGTTGAAGGAAAAATGAGCCAATTTAGTACTGGCAGAAAGATTGCTCAAAGGCGAATTCAATAAACAGACATCAAAACAGCTGATAGAACTGAAAGCAAACCACAGGCAAAGAAATTACAGACAAGCAACAAACAAACACAAAATTTCTGGAAAAACAAGTTTTAGAAATTTGAAATTAATAGCCAAAGAAACCTCAACATCCCCTAAAAAAAGTAGCCTGCTCAATAGTAGTTCTGCAACAGAATGCAGCACAGAAAGTAGAAGTTACATGCTACAGTGATAGGTCACATTGACTATGTCTAGGGGCTGCCACCAAAACTTACCAGATAAATCACTTAGCCTTTTATCTGTAAAAATTGAAAACAATATTAATGTTACCCCATAAAGTTGTCATGACAGCAATTCAAGTTTGTACACTTAAAATGGCACACCATATATCACAAACACTAAATAGATATTAGATATTTTTAAAATATATAAAAATTAAACTCTCATGACTCGGCTGCGACAGTTAAAGTTGATAGCTCACGGTGTTACCCACTGTTTTGTTGTTCACATTTTTGCTTAAGGGAAAAATTCCATTTTCAGTGGTAGAAAAATCACTCTTAAAACCAAACATAGTGGCATTTACCTTTTGTATTACTCCAGGAAGGCTACAACTAAAGCACACAGCACACAGACCAGGAAGCCTGTTTTTCAAACATACAGACCAACAGCCAGTGTCCTAACAGTGGCCTACAACATTTTTCATGATAGGGACCTTCTTACTATGCTCTAACCTAAGCTCTTCCTTCCTCACCCTTAACCCACATCTCCAGTCACATTGGTTTCATTGGAGCCCACAAATATGCCAAGTAAGTTCCACCCTCAGGGATTTGAATACACTGCCCCCCGTTGCCTAGAACATCGTTCCACAATATCACTGCTCTTTCTCCTCACTTCCTTCCAGTTTCTCCACAAACATCACTTTACCAGAAAAGGCTCCCCTTGACGGCCCTACACATTTCTATATGATATAAATGTCAACATCCTTTCATCTATCCTACTTGATTGCTCTCCATGTCACTAATACATTAAAATTCAACTATTTGTGGACCGCGTGGGCTCGCCTCCCTGGGACTAGGTTTCCATGGCCGCTGCGATGACCAAAATAAAGGCAGATCCCGACGGGCCCGAGGCTCACACAGAGGCATGCTCCGGGGAGCGCACCTACCAGGAGCTGCTGGTCAACCAGAACCCCATCGCTCAGCCCCTGGTTTCTCGCTGCCTCACGCGGAAGCTCTACAAATGCATCAAGAAAGCCGTGAAGCAGAAGCAGATTCGGCGCAGGGTGAAAGAGGTTCAGAAATTTGTCAACAAAGGAGAAAAAGGGATCATGGTTTTGGCAGGAGACACACTGCCCATTGAGGTATACTGCCATCTCCCAGTCATGTGTGAGGACCGAAATCTGCCCTATGTCTATATCCCCTCAAAGACGGACCTGGGTACAGCCGCAGGCTCCAAGCACCCCACCTGTGTGATAATGGTCAAGCCCCATGAGGAGTACCAGGAGGCCTACCACGAGTGTCTGGAGGAGGTGCAGTCCCTGCCCCTACCCCTGTGAGGGGCTCCGGGAACACCTGGGCACCTGCCGCTGGGAGCTACTGGGCTGGCGGTGGGACGACTGGCTGTCCTCCTGCCCACACACACTGACTGCATCTTCCCAGTTCCCCAAGGCACGCCTTCTTCCCAGGCAGCTCCAACAGCCCTTTCATGAAGGTAATGCCAGTCTTCTGTCCATCAGTGCCATTTCCTGTAGAACTAAAGGCTGTTCCAAGAAAGTGGGATGGGGAAAGTAAATGCTAAGACTAAAAAAAAAAAAAAAAAAAAAAAAAAAATTCAACTATTTGTTACTATTTGTTAATGTTCCATTTAGTCCAGTAGAATATAAATAACCCTATAAGCATGGTTGTCTGTTTTCATCACTACTTTATGTAGCACCAAGAACAGAGCCTGCACAAATTAGGCACTCAATAAATATCTCTTGAATGTATAAAAATATGAAATATCAGGGCGCGCCCAAGACAGCCAAACAGGAACAGCTCCAGCCTCCAGCTCCCAGCATAAGCGACACAGAAAACAGGTGATTTCTGCATTTTCAACTGAGGTACTGGGTTCATCTCACTGGGGCATGTTGGATAGTTGGCACTGGTCCATGGGTGCAGCCCAACCAGCCAGAGCAGAAGCAGGGCAAGGCATTGCCTCACCTGGGAAGCACAAAGGGGAAGGGAATTCCTTTTCCTAGCCAAAGGAAAGTGAGACACACAACACCTGGAAAATCAGGTAACTTCCACCTAATACTGCGCTTTACTAAAGGTCTTAGCAAACAGCACACCAAGAAATTATATCCCACACCTGACCCAGAGGGTTCCACGCCCACGGAGCCTCCCTCATTGCTAGCACATCAGTCTGAGATCTAACTGCAAGGCAGCAGCAAGGCTGGGGGAGGGGTGCCTGCCATTGCTGAGGCTTAAGTAGGTAAACAAAGCTGCCTGGAAGCTCGAATTGGGTGGAGCCCACCACAGCTCAAGGAGGCCAGCCTGCCTCTGGGGACTCCTCCTCTGGGGACAGGGTATAGCTAAACAAAAAGCAGCAGAAACCTCAGCAGAGGTAAATGCCCTTGTCTGACATCTTTGAAGAGAGCAGTGGATCTCCCAGCATGGAGGTTGAGATCTGAGAATGGACAGACTGCCTGCTCAAGTGGGTCCCTGACCCCTGAGTAGCCTAACTGGGAGACATCGCCTACTAGGTGCAGACTGACACCTTACACCTCACATGGAGGGGTACACCCCTGAGACGAAGCTTCCAGAGCAAGAATCAGACAGCAACACTCACTGTTCAGCAATATTCTATCTTCTGCAGCCTCTGCTGCTGATAACCAGGCAAACAGGGTCTGGAGTGGACCTCAAGCAAACTCCAACAGACATATAGCTGAGGGTCCTGAATGTTAGAAGGAAAACTAACAAACATAAAGGACACCCACACCAAAACTCCATCAGTACATCACCATCATCAAAGACCAAAGGCAGATAAAACCACAAAGATGGGGAAAAAGCAGGGCAGAAAAGCTGGAAATTCAAAAAACCAGAGCGCATCTCCCCCTCCAAAGGAATGCAGCTCATTGCCAGCAATGGAACAAAGCTGGACGGAGAATGACTTTGATGAGTTGAGAGAAGAAGGCTTCAGTCAATCAAACTTCTCAGAGCTAATGGAGGAACTATGTAACCAGTGCAAAGAAACTAAAAACCTTGGAAAAAGAATGCATGAATGGATAACTAGAATAATCAATGCAGAGAAGACTGTAAAAGAACTGATAGAGATGAAAACCATAACACAAGAACTACATGACAAATGCACAAGCTTCAGTAACCGACTCGATCAACTGGAAGAAAGAGTATCAGCGATTGAAGATCAAATGAATGAAATGAAGTGAGAAGAGAAGTGTTGAGAAAAAAAAGTAAAAAGAAACGAACAAAGCCTCCAAGAAGTATGGGATCATGTGAAAAGACCAAATCTACGTCTGATTGGGGTGCCTGAAAGTGACGGGGAAAATGGAACCAAGTTGGAAAACACTCCGCAGGATATCATCCAGGAGAACTTTCCCAACCTAGTAAGGCAGGCCAACATCCAAATTGAGGAAATACAGAGAATGCCACAAAGATGCTCCTCGAGAAGAGCAACTCCAAGACACATAATTGTCACATTCACCAAAGTTGAAATGAAGGAAAAAATCTTAAGGGCAGCCAGAGAGAAAGGTCGGGTTATACACAAACGGAAGCCCATCACTAACAGCAGATCTCTTGGCAGAAATTCTACAAGCCAGAAGAGAGTGGGGGCCAATATTCAACATTCTTAAAGAAAAGAATTTTAAACCCAGAATTTCATATCCAGTTCAAACTAAGTTTCAAAAGTGAAGGAGAAATAAAATCCTTTACGGACAAGCAAATGCTTAGAGATTTTGTGACCACCATGCCGGCCCTACAAGAGATCCTGAAGGAAGCACTAACCATGGAAAGGAACAACAGGTACCAGCCATTTCGAAAACATGTCAACATGTAAAGTCCATCAATGCTAGGAAGAAACTACATCAACTAGCGAGCAAAATAACCAGTTAATATCATAATGACAGGATCAAGTTCACACATAACAATATTAACCTTAAATGTAAATGGACTAAATGGTTCAATTAAAAGACACAGACTGGCAAATTGGATAAAGAGTCAAGACCCATCAGTTTGCTGTATTCAGGAGACCCATCTCACATGCAGAGACACACATAGGCTCAAAATAAAGGGATGGAGGAAGATCTACCAAGCAAATGGAAAACAAAAAAACAAAAAAGCAAGGGTTGCAATCCTAGCCTCTGATAAAACAGACTTTAAACCATCAAAGATCAAAAAGGCCATTACATAATGGTAAATGGATCAATTCATCAGGAAGAGCTAACTATCCTAAATATATATGCACCCAATACAGGAGCACCCAGATTCATAAAGCAAGTCCTTAGAGACTTACAAAGAGATTTAGACTCCCATACAATAGTAATTAGAGACGTTAACACCCCACTGTCAACATTAGACAGATCAACGAGACAGAAAGTTAACAAGGATATCCAGGAATTGAACTCAACTCTGCACCAAGCAGACCTAATAGACATCGACAGAACTCTCCACCCCAAATCAACAGAATATACATTCTTCTCAGCATCACATCACACTTATTCCAAAATTGACCACATAGTTGGAAGTAAAGCACTCCTCAGCAAATGTAAAAGAACAGAAATTATAACAAACTGTCTCTCAGACCACAGTGCAATCAAACTAGAACTCAGGACTAAGAAACTCAATCAAAAGCACTCAACTACATGGAAACTGAACAACCTGCTCCTGAATGACTACTGAGTACATAAAGAAATGAAGGCAGAAATAAAGATGTTCTTTGAAACCAGTGAGAACAAAGATACAACATACCAGAATCTTTGGGACACATTTAAAGCAGTGTGTAGAGGGAAATTTATAGCACTAAATGCCCACAAAAGAAAGCAGGAAAGATATAAAATTGACACTCTAACATCACAATTAAAAGAACTACAGAATCAAGAGCAAACACATTCAAAAGCTAGCAGAAGGCAAGAAATGACTAAGATCAGAGCAGAACTGAAGGAGATAGAGACACAAAAAACTCTCCAAAAAATCAATGAATCCAGGAGTTGGTTTTTTGAAAAGATCAACAAAATTGACAGACCACTAGCAAGGCTAATAAAGAAGAAAAGAGAGAAGAATCAAATAGACGCAATAAAAAATGATAAAGGGGATATCACCACCGACCCCACAGAAATACAAACTACCATCAGAGAATACTATAAACACCTCTACACAAATAAACTAGAAAACCTAGAAGAAATGGATAATTTCCTGGACACTTACACTCTTCCAAGACTAAACCAGGAAGAAGTTGAATCCCTGAATAGACCAATAGCAGACTCTGAAATTGAGGCAATAATTAATAGCCTACCAACCAAAAAAGGTCCAGGAGCAGACGGATTCACAGCCAAATTCTACCAGAGGTACAAGGAGGAGTTGGTACCATTCCTTCTGAAACTATTCCAATCAATAGAGAAAGAGGGAATCCTATCTAACTCATTTTACGAGGCCCACATCATCCTGATACCAAAACCTGACAGAGATACAACAGAAAAAGAGAATTTTAGACCAATATCCCTGATGAACGTTGATGCAAAAATCCTCAATAAAATACAGGCAAACCGAATCCAGCAGCACATCTAAAAGCTTATCCACCATGATCAAGTGGTCTTCATCCCTGGGATGCAAGGCTGGTTCAATACATGCAAATTAATAAACGTAATCCAGCATATAAACAGAACCAAAGACAAAAATCACATGATTATCTCAAGATGCAGAAAAGGCCTTTGAGAAAATTCAACAGCTCTTCATGCTACAAACTCTCAATAAATTCGGTATTGATGGAACGTATCTCAAAATAATAAGAGCTATTCATGACAAATCCACAGCCAATATCATACTAAATAAGCAAAAACTGGAAGCATTCTCTTTGAAAACTGGCACAAGACAGGGATGCCCTCTCTCACCACTCCTATTCAACATAGTGTTGGAAGTTCTGGCTAGGGCAATCAGACAAGAGAAAGAAATCAAGGGTATTCAATTAGGAAAAGAAGAAGTCAAATTGTCCCTGTTTGCAGATGACATGATTGTATATTTAGAAAACCCCATCGTCTCAGCCCAAAATCTCCTTAAGCTGATAAGCAACTTCAGCAAAGTCTCAGGATACAAAATTAATGTGCAAAAATCACAAGCATTCTTATATACCAGTAACAGACAAACAGAGAGCCAAATCATGAATGAACTCCTATTCACAATAGCTTCAAAGAGAATAAAATACCTAGGAATCCAACTTACAAGGTATGTAAAGGACCTCTTCAAGGAGAACTATAAACCACTGCTCAGCGAAATAAAAGAGGACACAAACAAATGGAAGAACATACCATGCTCATGGATAGGAAGAATCAATATTGTGAAAATGCTCATACTGTCCGAGGTAATTTATAGATTCAATGCCATCTCCATTAAGCTACCAATGACTTTCTTCACAGAATTGGAAAAACTGCATTAAAGTTCATATGGAACCAAAAAAGACCCTGCATTGTCAAGACAATCCTAAGTCAAAAGAACAAAGCTGGAGGCGTCTCGCTACCTGACTTCAAACTATACTACAAGGCTACAGTAACCAAAACAGCACGGTACTGGTACCAAAACAGAGATATAGACCAATGGAACAGAACAGAGCCCTCAGAAATGATACCACACATCTACAGCCATCTGATCTTTGACAACCTGAGAAAAACAAGAAATGGGGAAAGGATTCCCTATTTAATAAATGGTGCTGGGAAAATTGGCTAGCCATAAGTAGAAAGCTGAAATTGGATCCTTTCCTTACTCCTTATACGAAAATTAATTCAAGATTGATTAGAGACTTAAATGTTAGACCTAAAACCATGAAAACCCTAGAAGAAAACCTAGGTAATACCATTCAGGACATAGGCATGGACAAGGACTTCATGTCTGAAACACCAAAAGCAATGGCAACAAAAGCCAAAATTGACATATGGGATCTAATTAAACTAAAGAGCTTCTGCACAGCAAAAGAAACTACCATCAGAGTGAACAGGCAACCTACAGAATGGGAGAAAATTTTTGCAATCTACTCATCTGACAAAGGGCTGATATCCAAACCTATAAAGAATTCAATCAAATTTACAAGAAACAAACAAACAACCCCATCAAAAATTGGGCAAAGGATATGAACAGACATTTCTCAAAAGAAGACATTCATACAGCCAACAGACACATGAAAGAATGCTCATCATCACTCACCATCAGAGGAATGCAAATCAAAATCACAATGAGATACCATCTCACACCAGTTAGAATGGCAATCATTAAAAAATGATGAAATAACAGGTGCTGGAGAGGGTGTGTAGAAATAGGAACACTTTTACACTGTTGGTGGGACTGTAAACTAGTTCAACCATTGTGGAAGACAGTGTGGCAATTCCTCAAGGATCTAGAACTAGAAATACCATTTGACCCAGCCATCCCATTACTGGGGATATACCCAAAGATTTATAAGTGATGCTGCTGTAAAGATACATGCACACATACGTTTACTGCGGCACTATTCACAATAGCAAAGACTTGGAATCAACCCAAATGTCCATCAGTGACAGACTGGATTAAGAAAATGTGGCACATATACACCATGGAATACTATGCAGCCATAAAAAAGGATGAGTTCATGTCCTTTGTAGGGACATTATGCAGCTAGAAACCATCACTCTCAGCAAACTATCACAAGAACAGAAAACCGCATATTGTCACTCATAGGTGTGAATTGAACAATGAGATCACTTGGACACAGGAAGGGGATCATCACACACCGGGTCCTATTGTGGGGAGTGGGGAGGAGGGATAGCATTAGAAGATAAACTTAATGTAAATGATGAGTTAATGGGTGCAGCACACCGACATGACACATGTATACATATATAACAAACCTGCACGTTGTGCACATGTACCCTAGAACTTAAAATATAATTTTAAAAAATATATGAAATATGATCTATCCTTGCAAAGTTCTTAGAAAAGTATCTGGCATATTGTCAGCACTCAATACGTGTAAATTATTGCTTTAATATTATTGTTAATAAGTACAGCTCCTTGAAAATATTTATGATAATCATCATGATTATTGCACTTATTGAAGACATACTCTGTTTTAGAAAATGCACTCAATTTGTTATATGTATTACCTCATTTAATTCATTCAACAATTCTAGGAGGCAGGTATAATTAATGTCATGATTATTCAAGTGAGAAAACAGAGACATTCAGAGCTAAAGTAACTAGTTCAAACACAAAGATTTTATAAAGTATAGAATCTGAATTCTAAGGCAGGACATTTGACTTCAGATTCCATCTTTAACATGAAATATTTTCTTGACATTTTTTGCCCAGGTGAATTACAATAAGAATTTTGAAAAACAATATTAAAAGCTCAAGAAAACCAAGTGTAACTAACAAAAACTCAATATAGAGTGGTTAAAAAAAAATAGTGCATAAGTTAAACTGCTGTTACTGAGGGCCCCCATAATACAATGATGTAAATAAGATAGATATTTCTTTCTTTCTCCTCTGACACTTTGGCTGGCTGAATTTCAGCAGGCTCTTCTTTTGCCCATGCTCATTCGGAACGCAGGTTTGTTCCATTTTGTCCCTCTGCCCTTTCCTAGAAGGTGTTTTTCATCTACATAGTCTAAGTTGGATCACAGCTATGAGCCTATATAGAGAAAGCACATTCAGAACATTCCCCTCTAAAAGCCCATCTGGATTATTCTCACTATGGATAAAGGAGAGATTGGGTCTTGATGAACAACTAAGCATATTGCAAAAGGACCAAAAACTACCAGAAGAAATAGAGCTTGACTAATTATTTTGCAGATACGCCTTTTGAGAAAAAGTGTTAAACAAGTTCATTTAAACCAAGGGGTTCTTTAGCTATGTGGGCAATTTCTCATACCAACACTGTTGAAAACTGGAAGGAAAGGTTTATTTAAAACCAACCAGACCTCACAGAGATCCTCAGGCCATGACTCCAATCCTTCACCATTGGATTGGTCAGAGTGTGTGTTGTTCTCCCTTATGTCTCTGTGTGTTCTCATCATTTAGCTCCTGCTTATAAGTGAGAACACGTGGTATTTGGTTTTCTGTTCTGATGGAACTGGAGGCCATTATTCTTAGTGCTTAGCGTTTTAAAAGTACAGAAAGAAATGCAGAATTTTACCAGGTGCCACGCAACAGTACTTTTAAGTTGTATAGGAATAAGAAACTTGCAGTTGGTAAATCTGAATTGTTCTTTTCAGTTTAAGACATGGTGACAGATGGTCTTATTTTTGTTCACTCCATGGTGGTTAGAGTGACTCCTTGTCTAACGTTGGTATTCTGTGAAATTGTTTATGTTTTATAGGAGAACACCACAACCTAAGTGTTAAAGTAAGGCCAATTCCCTGAGAAGTAGTCAGAAGGGTTTCTAATCATCGGGGTTGCCAAATAAAATACAAGATAAGCATTTAACTTTGAATTTCAGATAGATAATGGATATTTTTTAGTGTAAGTACAGTATGTCTCAAATTTAGCATGGGACAAGCATATACTGAAAAAGTTACTCATTGCTTATCTGAAATTCAATTAACTGAGTGTCTCATCTTTTTATTTGCTAAACCTAATAACTGTTTCTCCCAATCCCCTTTTCAGATTAAGTTTAGAATTTAGGGGACTAAATTTAGCCCTGCACCAACCCACCCTACCCTCAACCCTGAGAGTGTTATTGGAGTTTACAGCAGATTTGGAACTCGCTTGTTAATTGGTTCCTGTAGCCTAATCCTTTACACATCCTCTAACTATAATTGAATGGTTATTCCAATGGAGACACTTTGTTAGCTGGCTATGAATAACTTTCATATATTTGGAAATAATTTCATTTCAGATGTATCTCTGAGGATGATTTAGCATCATCACCTGCCTCCATTATGCCCATGCCACCCTCCCTACCCACACAACCACATACAACTAGAGAACTGAATGGGATGACAAGACTGAGGTATGGTGGCATGGAAAGCTATCATACATATATCATGGTTTATGTTCATTCGTAAGAAGTTGGGTGCATCTGTTTTCAAAAAGTTCAATAAAATTTAAAATATACAAGGGTTTAGATTTCATTTTTAAATAGAAACAGTATTAAAAGTTAAAAAATTACTATTTTATGGTAATAAGTATCACTCAACCATTAATTGGACTTTTATATAACGAATTTGACCAAAAAAAAAAAAAAAAAACATTTTAAGAGAAAATGAAATATAAAAACTGGTCTTCATGGTATTTCAATGCTTTTAAAAAGTGTAATGGTTCTGAATGTTACAGCTCAGGCTCTCATGCTAGGGTCCATATGCCCCTAACACTGAAACTGCAGTGTTCTGGCACATACTTTATAATTTCCACCAACCACTGAGGACAGTCCAAAGAGTAAATTGGATGAATGATTAATGCTGATGCTAATCTGAACATAGCAATGCAATGGTTGTATTCTCAAAGCTGTTTCACTTTTAACACCTTATGTGGTTGGCACAGAGGAAGCTGTATCACTCATGAAGAATCTGTTGCCTTGCATGAGAGAGAAGTGAGGAAGCCTCTGCTAGAGTTCGAAGACTCTATGTTCTGAAATTCATTAACTGCCCCAAAAGCCCAATTATTAAGGACATTCTGCAGGACTCATCCTGCATGAAATAAGAAGGAAAGCAGTGATCTTTGGAATGGGAATGAACTTATCTACTACTGAGGGTTCTGCCAAAAAGCATGGAACCCTTTGTGGGTCAGACTAATTGCTCTGACTCATACCCCACGAGTTACAGCAGAATAAAAGCTTCTCAAAAACACTTGGAATCTGGGAATGTATTTTTTCCATAATATTTCCCTTTAAAACTTCTCAAGAGTAAAGTCTCCAAGTGGGGAGAAATCTGTACAAATCTTATATAGATGGAATATTCTATGTATGTGTCATATTAAATAAAAATGTTGATTCTTTTTATATACCCTCAATTTTAACTGAAGGAATTGATTTTTTAAAGCTTTATTAATAATAACAATTGATTTCACATCTACAACTACCATTTAAAAGTTATGCAAATTTTTAAGTCTTTGAAAATGAACAATAGCAATAATACATCGTGCTTATAAATATGATGTATAATACAACAATGTGATATATTGTATTAAGACATTATATAGCTTATTGTGTAGCTGTATTATTATAAGCTCTTTGAGTGTTATAAATAAGTAGTGTACTGCTGTAGGATATTGATGTAATTTATTATATAAATTAGAATAACTAAAATTACAAATGTGACAAAATGCACTTAAAAGGATGTGTTACTAAATCATCTCTCTCAGAGATTTATGTATTTTGTGTTACCATAATAAAATCACTGAGTGTGAAGCTAATTTTCTAATACTACCATCCTTTATTTATCCAGTTCTAAACTAAATAGCATTTCTATTATTTAGTATATTTTAGATCTATCTATCTCTTGCTATTATTTTACCAACTTTTCTGGTAAAGCTTTTGTCAGTCCAAAAAAAAAATAACACAGTTTTTTACTTGGTTATTTCTTAAACCAACCTCTATGTTGTCCTTTATAGTCTCATTTTCAATTAATTCTACAAAATAAAATGTCCCTTCTTGCTCATTATCATAACTCTGTTGATCATTTTTGTTATCATCTGTTTTAAATTTTTTAGAGCAAGTATAGTCTAGTTTATTTTCTATGGTGCCAAGCACATTATATTATCCTTAAATTATTATTTGATAACTTTAAAAATGCTTTATTTCCACATGTGCTGTATTTTATACGAATCATTCATCTGTGAGTTTGAAATAAAACAATTTCACTATTTCTATTGGCCAAGGACATACCTTTGGTTTCCCTTCTATTAATCTTCTATTTAAATACTAACTAGCTGTATTTCTTCTGTGCTTTCAGTTCATATATCCTACAGATCAAATTTCAGTTTTATATCTGTTAAAAGAATGTTTATGAAAAGTGAGAGCCCTAAAGGGGATAACTTTAGATAAGTTTCCCACTGTTCCAGTAGATTATGCATATTTAAAATATGATATGATTTTTAAAGCTGCCAAACAATTTAGCATATAAGAATCTAATGATCATTTGAGAGAGATGAAGCCATTTCTAGAAAGTAATTTAAGGAGAATATTAACATAACATGATTCTTAGACCAAAACAGATTCCTTATGTATGCTATAGCAAATTGGATTTCACTCTACAATAGTGAAACATTTAAACTGTGTACCAATTAATAAAAATTATTGGAAAATGTATTGAAAATATCAATAGCCTAAAGTACAAACAGGATATAACAAGTAGTGGGAAACATTTTTATTTCTTTGGAAATTTAAAATATCCTTGTATATTAATAAAAGTTTATATCACAATTTACAATTTGGGAGTTATGGACAAAACAGTGCTTCAACTCATTCTAGTAATTATCTTAGAGCTATAATTATGGATTCATTATCAATCTACTCTCTACTGGAATGCTGATATTTCAGTCCTGATTGGTATTCTATGTACAATTTCTGGATGCTAAGAGACTAGGAGAAACAGATAACATTAGTCGAGCTTCCTTTAAGATTCATGAAATCCTAGAATAACTTCTCAATTAGATAGCTAAAAGAAGCAAGATCTTTTGGAAAGTGGTTATTGTAAAGAATCATTACTGAATATAACACCAGCTATAACAGGCAGAAAAATGATAGTATAAATTCATGAGATAATAAATAAAACAATTTTTCATCAAAGGCAAGAAAATTCATGACCTTACTAGAATTTGTATCCTCAACTCCTATTATTTTTACCAGACATAAAATCGGCTCCAGAAATGTAGCGAATTCTCTCTCTAACCTTAAGATCATCAACAGTAACTTCAGAGTGGAATTAATTTTGCTGAATTATAGATTAACAACAGATTTAATAGTGTTTAATTTTACCAGAGGTCAGAAAACATCATCTATGCAGACATGGAATTTTCAATATAAAGAAATGTCATCATCATGAATAATTGAAATGGAATTTACTATGTGACTCATTGATACCAAGAATAAAACCTTTCAAATCTGTTGCCATTCAAAGTAGTAATAGTGCAATGCTATAGGCACTCTCTAATAACGTCCTTAAACATCATGTCAGTAGAGAGATGCGTAAAGCTATAATTTTGCAAGTGGTAAAATCGAAACAAAGATATTATAAATTAGTTCTTCTACTTACATGACTAAAAAACATTTTTCTTTCTTTATTTTCAAGGTAACAGCTAGTACATCTTTCTTTTAGTAGTTTATATTTGTATTTTACATTAAAATGTAAATGCTTAGGATATAGATAAAAGGAAAACTATAAAATTTACTAGTGGAAAATATACACTTAGCTTATTTCTTCTTCTTGAATAATTCAATATTCTGGAAATTTAGTTGGCTATGGTCCAAGAAAACGATTTCACTGCAGAGATATTAGTTGCCAGTATAATCAAGAATATGTCCAAATGTGTTTCTAAAATCAATGAGGTGTCCTGCCAAGTACTGCTGATCATAAAACTTAAAATTATATTGATCTCTTCTCAAATAGAGAGGGTTAATAATGTCTTTTCAATAGAAAACAAATGGGTGTGTTGAGATCATAAAATTATATGTAAACAATAATTTAAGTCCTATTAACCTCTATGCTATCATGGCTAAGAACAGTTTTCAAACATCACATAATGAAATGATTACACTAAGGCAAATTTCTAAGTAAAAGAGATGATTAAAACACTGAGAATTTACCAGAGCTGCAAGAAGAGAAGTGTTGAGTGGGTCAGTAGACATATTTACTGTTATAAAAATCTGCATAAATGAGCCTAGACAGAGAAAGCATCTGTGAATTTGTTAAATTTGAAAACTCTGAGGAGAATAATAAATATAGAGCAGGCAGTAGGAAAAAAAAACTCAGTGAAGTTGGCAGTCTACTGTGCTAAAAGTAGTTGAATGTACAAAAATGGAACCTTATACAGCTGGCTTAAGTATAAAGAACCAAAATACAGAGCCAAAAAATCTAGTGCATTAAGAGTCCTTACAGAATATTCAATAAAAAAATTTAAGTTTCTATTAATATTATGGAATGTATTTGGGGCATATAGTTAAGAAAAAGAAAATAAAGCATTTCAGAGAACCACCTTAGAATACACAAAATGACTTATATGGAAGTAACATCAGTCTAATACTAACCATATATACTATCATTGAACCATGTCTACTGTCTAACCATCTAGTTATCTCTTAAATAGTGTATTAGAGTCAGTTAAAAAGTAGTTGTTACAGGTAACAGAAATAATAATTTTCCTGTTCATTATGGAAAATATACCTCATGACCAATATCAGGGCAATTATGTTTATAATGTCTCCTTAAACCTATAATATGTGTGTATTAACATGTTTAATTATTTTAAAATCATTTATTATTAATATTGAAAAATATTACAAACAGTATTTTATTCTGTCTGATAGGTTTATGTTGAATTAAACATTTTCAAAACTTATGTCCAAACTATTACCATGTTAAATCACTGTCCTAATTTTCTGGTCATCAGCAAACAACTCAAAAGAGATCTACACTCCCTGGATCTCTAACTGTCAGAAACTGGCTTCCTGCTACATTGGTAGAAGCCCAGGTAGACATGATCAGAGAGGTTTATCTCCTACTTTGACACTATTATAGTGACAAGATGTTCCTCAGAGTACACTTGGGCTCAGTAAGTTCTATTACATGATTTCTGTTTCATGGTAAATGTGGGACTAAATTCAGCCATTCATTTACCCAGTCATTAACTGATTCAAAAATATTTGTCATCTATTATTGTCCAAGGTTGCATTAGGCACTGGGAGTACATTGGTTGCTAGACAACCCAGGGCCCTGAGCTCATTATTGGGAATAACTGAAAAAGAAATTCTTATTAATTTTTTTAATGACCAAATTTAATAAACCACTAAATTACAGACACACAATGAATTTCAGATGCCTTCAAGAAAACAATACATCATATATTGGAGTTGTACCATTATTCTTCTTCTCTTGAGGGTTGATAATAATTTCTAAGCCTAAATTTTATTCTCTTTTTAGAATATGACCCTGCTTTATTCTATTTATTTGATCTTCTTGCCCTTGTCAATCTTCTGAAGTTGGTTAATCCTCACTGATACCACGACCTGAGTTCATCATTGTCTCAGAAGGCCTCCATCTTCATTCCAATGTGCAACGCACTGCCAGGGGCTTGCCTACTCCTTCAATAAGTGTCCCAAACTGATATTGCCATAATTTTCAGGGCTTGCTACCCTGTAATAAAGTCTAATAATTGTGTTTCTGTGCTTTCTGAAGTTCAACTTTGTCCTGCACTTGTTCTATGTAACTCATGCACTGTGAAGTATGCCCAGGGAGACTTCCATTACTATCTTTCTTCTATGCCAAGATGTTGGGCTTTCTCCCCTGCGTCTTCTCCCCTGCGTCTTCTGTTTGCCTTCACCACTTATAGTCTACCATACTTTCCTGTCTGTTCAGGTTCTTTCTTTCTCTATTCATCAATTTTGTCTTTCTGACTTTTTTCATGGAAAGAGAAATTATGTATTTACCTGTTAGTAAGCCCTGCCATTTTTAGGTGAAAATCCTTGCTGTCTATCCCCTGCTGAAAGAAAGAAATTGCTCCAAAAAAACTTGAACATCTTTTTTTGGGAAATACTGCTCATTTCATTTTAAAAGTCCATAACTGAACAATTGTATTGTAAATCTCACCACAAACTATAAATATAGTAACCCACGTAATACAATGACTGGGCCCTGACATAATAGCCTACCTTTCTATGTGTGCTCCAGTTATTGATGGCCATGCAAGCATCTCTCATTTAGACCTAGTTAGAAAATGTGATTATCATTTCTTTAGAATTAACATTCCTAAAAATAATGTTATCTGCATATTGCCCAGACCACCTCATGGCTTCCTTTTCCTCATGACTTTCCTATTTCTAGCATCATCTATTTATATAAGCTAAAGACTTTGAGTCTCTTCTCTTCATCAATGCTTTCCCAGCCTCAAAATCCCAAACTCACTTGGATTTTTGGCTCTACCTACTCAGGTATTTCTTCTTCTTTATTCTAAATGTAACTGTCCTGGTAGAATCCCTTACAAACCTTAACTGAGAATACTCTCTCAACTGATCTTTCCATTTCCACTCACTTTTATTCTTCCATTCAAATTATCATAATTTTTCCTTCATGGCAATGGCAACTGATTTTAAAAATACCTGCAATATCTCCTGAATGCCTAGAGAATTAATCCAATATTTCAACCTACCCTCATCTTTATTTTTTATGTATCTACTACCTTTCATGAGGTAGCCTTTTCTTTTAATATTATTTATGCTTTTCTACCTCTATCACTTCTAATGAAAGATTACTTCTGCCTATAGAATGTTTTCACATTCTATCTCAGAGCCATGCCTCTCCCCTAATATTTATGTTCAAATCTTACTCATTGTTGAAATCTCAACCAAAATATTACTCCTGTCTATGGTCCTCCTTTAAGTCAGAGCCAATCTCTTCTTCTATACTTTGTATCATTGATTCCCCTTGCTTGCCTTTTACCTTCATTTATTTGCTTTGTTATACCTTTACTTTATAGTTAGTATTATTTCTTTTCCAAGTGTACTGTAAAAAAATTACTTATTTTGTTCTCCTAGTATTTAATTGTACCTCGAGAAAATCAACTGTGTTACCAATTTAATGAAAATAAAATGAGTTGTGGAATCAGACAGCCCTAGTCTGCCTGTGGCCTGAGAAATTTTGAGGAATTTGGACAAGGTGTAGACTAGAGCCTTGCAAGTACAAGCAGTCCCACATTAAGAGGAGGAATGTAGCTTTATTATCAGAAATAGAATAATCACATGTAATCTGTGTCAACTGAGCAGATAATCTTACAATATCTAAGCGTCTTCCATGAATATAAGCCCAGAAACTGAAGAGGTAGCATGTCATCATCCTGAGAATGCTAAAGCCTCTGCATTGTTCTTGTTTTATGCCTCATCTTGCTCTATTTATGTGAAGACATTGCCTCAACTTGTTAATAACTGGACTATTTGAAGACTTTTTTCAGGCCATAGTATTTTACCAGCCATTTTCACCTAGAGATCTCTGATTTGGTTGGGAAAAGAGTGTCTATCCAACCAGCCAACCATGGTATCTCTTAGTTAGACATTTCCATAAAGCTCCCTAAATCTGTTTAATTATTCCTGCAGAAGATAAGGTTAGAAAGAATATTGAAAGTTATACATTAGCCTAACACATGGTATTATTTCCTGCAATAGTCTCAGGGGATGCAAAGTCATTACAGGCTGAGGAATGATCATTGTGTATGGCCTCACTTCTCCAGTAGTTACCATATGGAGGATGCACTCAGGTTATGATAACAGCTACCAGCCAATTAACAGTGAGATTCTGCCTTATAGGAGACAGACAACAGAGAGGATTTTCTAAATTCTTAAGCCCTTTGCTGCACTACACAAAACTCAAGCATATGTAATTTATGGAGTGAGAAGTAAAAGCTATAAGCTTTTGAGCAGAAGCCATGGCACCTATAAATGATATCTGACTTCCTGGAATAGTTCCTTAATTTAAAATTATGCATAGTTTTTATTGTCATGGCTATGTATCACAAAGTCCTATCCAAACTCTGGATGACAAGATTACACGATAGGGTGGATACCAGGAGGCAAGCTCATTGGGAGCACCTTTGCACTGTCCACCACAATGTTTGACTTTTAAAATCATAATTCACCTAAACATATGTAATTGGTTAGAGTTAAAGTTAAGTGTAGAAGTTGGAGCAATAGTATTGCCTGTGCAAATTAACCATATAAGAATAATAAAAGCAATACCAATCGTTCAGTTCAACAAGAAATATCAGAAAAAGACGGAAGAAAGGATCTCAAGAGATGTTCACTACTAAGGAGGAGAAAGTGGAATTATTAACAACGACATGGGGAAGAGTGTCCAGAGGGTTTACAAAGAATCTTGGCAGAAGTCAAAGAAGCTTGGATGTAGATAGGCATAAATCCAGAACTCTTCTCTTTTCATCAAGTAAGTACCTATGTAATTTTGAGCAAGTTATTTATCAGTTCAGAGCTATAATTTTTTTACAAAAAATAATGGTTTAACTATATTTGGCTGGCATAAACCTGGGGAAGATTAAATGCCATAACACATAAAAATGCCCAGCACAGTTAATATGCAAACAATTCTTGCTATTAGGAAATGAACCAAGATATAGTATTACAAAGGCTATAACCCTTAAATATAAAGTAAGCTTGAAATGTGATTCTAGATTAAGGAGGTATATTTTTCATAACTCTATATCCAGCATCTCCCCAAATCTGAAATTGAAAGGCATAAAACAGAATCAGGTGACTTTAGGCTACCCAAATTCCTAGGTCCACAACATTCTTTCACTAAAAATAAACAAATAAAAAGCAGGTCATAAACAGTTCCTGTGTTTTGAGCTAACTTTATAGCTGAACTAAGTATGTAGCAGATGCTCAGAACATTCTTGTTTTACTATCACAAATGGCAAGGAAAAAATCCTGCTAGGATAAATTCAGGTACAGCAGCCCAGTTGGTGGATATTTCAAGTCAAGGCCAGTTTGTAGCAGCACAGCTGCACAGCTGTCTTCCTGACATCATTCCAGAATCTCAAAGTAGCCAAAGAGCAGTCATACCTGCAGTTAACATCGACTAGGTTGAATGTGCAAACTCCTGAGGGAAGCTTCAATTACATTAATAGAGCTGAGTTTCAGTATTATTTGTGACCAAGTTTTAAACTAAATTATAGGAGTACTGTAATTTATAATTTACAGACAATAAAGTTTATTTTTAACCATGCTTTATTAGAGAATCTTTCAGACACAAAATTAGAAAAACAACTAAAACTAAAAACTTGTCCATAACCCAGAAATCTAAAGACAATCTATTTAAATAATCTGCTTTATAGCCCTCAAATCACATTGATATATACATATAAGGGTATATATGTTTGTACATATGTAAAAACACATACTCATGTTTAAAATATAAATTTTAAATATGGATCATACTTTATATAATGCTTAATAAACTCCTCTTTCTGTATTTAATATCTCTTAGAAATAGCATGAGTCATTAAATATTCTTGAAAATGCAATTTAAATTACTACATAATAATTCATTTAATTTGACCAATTTTTTATCATTGACCATTTAGGTATCATTTTTTAAAATTACATTAAAGTAGCACTGTACAGAACATATGTATGTTCATCTATACACACACAGAGTTGTGATTACCATCGATAGTTTAATTTACAATAAATTCCTAGATAAAAATTTTCACATCAAAGTGTGTGTGTGTATATATATATACACATATACATATATACCGTTTTCCTTTATATATATAGTTTTATGATTATTAGTCCAAGTGCAAATATATTTCTACTCGCATTCTAGTGCTTGATTTGTTTCAGGAGATGTATTTTAGTGGTTGTTTGTGGAAATTTGTATTGTACAGAATCTTATTTTTATTATTTTTTATTTACTGTAGTTATTGGACCTTATTTTCATAAACCTTTGTGCAAATCTTTCCTGTCTTTTATCTCTAATCCCTTTTACTGAAAAACCTGGGATGCCATTCTATGCTACTTAATGGAGAGCTCCATCCTGTGGTCACTTGTTAAGCAACTCAATGCTTCACAACCAGACCCAGAGCAGCTCTCACATCAAATTAGTTTTGAAAGCCTATGGATTATTCCCTGCACAGCTCCCTGGCCACATCTGCTACCTCATCTCCAGACCCAGTAACTCCACATTAATTCCCGTCCTTGTTATACCATCTCTAAACCATGGTAGTAATTTCCTAACTCTGACTCTTCAACACAGCCTCATACAAAAAATTGCAAAGGTGAACGCCTCAGTATCTCTCAATACACTACCCTCCATGATCCTTCCTCTCTGGTACACCTGAGATCTGATCTCTGATCTCCAAAAGTTGTCCTGAGAAACTCCTTCAGCCCAGAATGTACCCCTCCTCTTCTCTCCTTTCCCTTACCCAGTTCTCCCTTTCAGAAATCCACCTGTACTTGAAGCCCCAGATCAAAGCTTCTTTCACTTCTCATGCTAATAGGGCCCTCTCCTCTCTCAATTCCTATTGCATTTCTTTTTGTCAGTTCTGCAGTTTTCTTGTTTTTTCTGTCTCCCCGTTTCATCATTTATAAAATGGGTATAATGCCTTCTACGTACTTCATAGAATTATTGTGAAGATTAGATGACATGGTCTGTGCTTAAAAGCACTGAGAAGCATTTCTGAACATTGTAAGTGCTCAATAAATTTATTTTTGATATTATTATGAAGTGGGTGATAAGTATAATGATATTGAATCAACTCAGTGTTAATTACATTTTCTGTTAGCCTATATTATTTCTCTCCGAATAGAGGATAATTTTCTGCAGAGCAGGGATTTGTCAATCTATTTTGCATAGATTAGATGCCTGATTACTACTTATTGATTGATGCATTTATTTCAGCAAAAGTGGACTGAGTATTGGTACTGGTGCCATGACTCCCTTTGTAAAACCTTCAGCATTTCTCTAATCTTATGCAATTTAGAAGAAAAATATTAACAATCTGTCTTAATGAATCTGGATAATTTTTATTGAAAGAACATTTGTTAGTTTCACCATAAAATAATTTTGATTAACACAACTAAAATAGAAAAATGCCTTTTTCTCCACAGCAACTCTTCTCAACTACTCTCCAGGTTCAAGTTCTTCCAACTACCTCTCGCAACAACTTACCTTGAAAAGAGGTTGGGAGAAGGTCATCCAAGGAGTCAGGAAGAATATGTGTAGCATCATGTCCTTGGCTGTAATCTCTCATGTATCTACTCTGTGAAGTCCTCTCATATCTTTCAGAGAGCTGGTAACATCTCCTAATTCTGTGCCTTTGAGGCTGAAATGCCCTCTATGTTCAAAGATAGAAGATCTAGTACCTACAGCCCCATTGACATCGCTTGGACGGTCCTCAACAGCGTTATTAGTGTTACATAGTGAAGAGTAATAGTAAGTCAACCAGGCTGAACTTAGCTTCCAACATTCCTTGTCTCTGCATCCTGGCTCAGTCACACTGACCTTTGTTCTGTTCCTCCAACATTCTGAGTACTTTCCTCCTAAGGCTTTTCACATTAGCTCATCTACTGGGTACACGCATCTCACATGTATTTACGTGATGGTTACTCATCATCCTAGTTTTCTCAGCTTAAATGGACTTAGCAGAGACTTTTTTGACACCCATTCTAAAATAGCCGTATATTCCTTCTATATTTTAGTTTATACATATTATTTTCTAGTTTCCTTATTTTATTTTCATCCCAAACAAACAGGGTCTTTCCCTCCTTTATATACTAATACCAAGATAAAGTGTCCAACATATAGTAGGCACTCAATACCTTTCTCTTTAATAAAAAACTTAGCAAAGATGTGATACAATTCTTTTGAGTACATGCATGATTGAAATAAAAGATAAAAAAAGAGAATATAAAAAGCATTTTCTACTGTTACATAATTAAAACATTGGCCAGAGTAAATTGTGTAAAAAGTAACACAATTTCCCAAAAAGCGTGTCTTAAATTTTTATGTACATTGTTTCCAATAAAAGAGTGGGACTATTGAAATAATGTTAAAATACGCTCTGTTTTAAAATAGCTAAAAATTGACTGTGATAAATTCTTATGAAAGAGACACCCTACAATACTCAAAAACTGTTTCTTAAATTTTTACTGATATTCTCTCCAGTTCTTTGCAAGTGTTACATAGAAATTCATGCCAAAATTTGTAAAAAGTGGTTTGCATTTCCAATGATCTTTTCTTTGTTTTATATATGCACCTGTTTTCAACTTCTACATATGTAATTTCTTCCAAAAAAAACCTCTAGATGAAGAATTAGCATGTACAAAAATCATATTTTTTCAGAATTTCAATGTATTCAAATGCAATGCTTCTAAACTGTCCCAAAGAATAGATTTTTAAAAATGAGAAAAAGGGAAAAGTGTTATAAAAATGCTTAATATCAGATCATTATTTTTTCTTAATACAAAAAAGGACAAGCTTTTAATTTCATTTTTATTTTGCTGTTGGCCTCTGTAAATATCTTTGAATCATTTTATTAAAATTTGATCAATAGTTATTTACTAGCTATTATTATTAGTTATGATTCATTCAAGATGACATCTAATGGTACATATAGCACCTAAACATATATCTTCACGGGTAGCCAAAGTCACAGAAACAAAAATATCATTGAAAATACAACATATTATTTAATTTTGTGTGTTCACATATATGTAGAATTTTAAAATCACACATTCTCACTATTTAAGTAATTAACTATACACATTTCACTCTGAGTAGTCTAATTTAAACTTTAAGATAATATCATTTCTAGACATCTAAAGTCACAGTGCAACACATTACTCACATGATCGTGGTGATGCTGGTGTAAACAAACTTACTGCCCTGCCAATCATATAAAAGTATAACACATACAATATGTACAGTACATGACACTTGATACTGATAATAAACAACTATGTTACTGGTTTGTGTATTTACTATCCTATACTTTTTATTATAATTTTAGAGTGCATATCTTTGATTTATATATAATTTTAAAAATTGACTGTAAAACAGAATCAGGCAGTATTTTAGGAGAATGCCAAGAGAATATCACAGATCACAGATGACAGCTCCATGAATGTTACTGTCCCTGAAGACCTTTCAGTGGGACAAGATGTGGAGGTGGATGACAATGATACTGATGATCTTGACCTTGGGTAGACTTAGGCTAGTGTGTGAGCTCATGTCTTAGCTTTTTTATAAATAGTTTAAAAAGTAAACCTTAAAATTTTAGAAGCAATTAAAAAGCTAATAGAATAAGGATATAAAAAGGGTATTTTTATATAGCTGTACAATGTGTGTTTTAAGCTGTATTTAAAAAGTCAAAATGTTAAATAATTATTTATAAAGTTAAAAGTTACAGTAAGCTAATTTATTCTTGTAGAAAAACAGATTTTTAAATATATTTAGAGTGGCCTAAATGTACAGCCTTTTAAAAGTCTATAGTAGTGTACAGTAATGTCCTGTGCCTCCACATTCACTCACTACTCACTGACACCCAGAGCAACTTCCAGTCCTGCAAGCTCCATTCATGGTAAGTGCCCTATACAGGTGTACCTTTTTATTTTTCAATCTCTTATACTGTATTTTTGCTGTCCCTTTTCCATGTTTAGACACACAAATACTTACTGTTATATTATAATTGCTTACAGTATTCAGTACAGGAACATGCTGTGCAGGTTTGTAGCCTAGAAGCAACAGACTCTGCCATGTAGCATAGGTGTGTAGTAGGCTATACAACCTAGGTTTGTGTAAGTATATACCCTATCATGTCCACACAACAATTACATCGCCTAAGGAAACATTTCTGCAAACATACTTCCATTGTTAGGTGATGAATGACTGTATTTTTCTAGGAAAAGTGGACTCACTACTGTGTATGGAATGATGGATGTGTGACAGCACACTTTGCCCCAGTATGAAGATCACCAAGAAAGGGAAAAGAGTTAATGGTTACATTATTTTCAAAGTATCTTTTTTTTCATTTCCCTCTTGATATTTCATGTTCCTCATCAACCTTTCCACTATAATAGAAGGAAGAAAAATGCTCAAAACTTGAAATTCCATCTTCTCTGACATTGTGGAGTGTGGAAACCAGAGATAGGTGACATATATCTGACACACTACATAAGGAGGGGTAGGTGGAAGCATCCAAGCTGACTTTGTGATGGCTAAGAAGTGCTGGTGATAGGCAGAGTGTCCGATCTTCCAATCCACAGTCTGGAAATCTCCAATACTCAAAGAGAAGCTTCTCATGGAGACACAGCAAGTTGGATTTTGGGGTCAGGTGGCTGGATTAAAAGATTTTGATGCAATGTTTTTGTTTTTTGTTTTTTGTTTTTTTCATTTTCCATCATCATGCAGAGCATGAAGAGGAACTAGCAATTCCCTCCACTGTGGTGAGAAGTTTGGAAATAATAAAAGGGTTAGTGGACTAGAAACATTTGAAACAAAGATGAAAATAACACAGCGTAAAGAAATTTGACATCAAAATCAATAATAAAAAAGGGACTCCTGCACAGGATCAGAATGAGGTGTTCATGGCCAGAGAGGACTCACACTACAGCATCTTATACACAGTAGACCTAGGGGCAGCAGAAACCAACAAAACTTAAAGGGTCACCTGTGGAGCAGAGATTCCCCTCCCCTTTACCATTGTGTAGTCACAATCACTCCACATATAAACCAGGTGACCAAGGCGACTATGACATTCCCCTCAAATTGACCAAACCGTAGACAGGGGTCTTCCTGACCCTAGGTCCCTGACTTCCCTTTTATTAGAGAGTTTACTTTAGAAAACTTGCAGTTATTAATTTTTTCCTCTGCCCTTTTGAGATGCAAATTTTCTGCAGCTAAGACTGTCTTTCTGGGGATCTGGGAGCTAGCTCTTTAAAATGTATTCGTTAAGAAAGATCAGGCTGATGTCTACCAATCTCTGTGGGAGGAAAGGAGCCTGTCTTCCATAAGGGCCAATTAGCAAACACAGATGACCTAATCACACTGGCTAACCTCCTTCCTAACGTCCTCCAGTAATTTTTTATCAGTTCACCCTAGCATTTAAACATCCTCCCACTTTTTATTTCAATGGAGTTGAGTTCACTCTCCTCTATTCCATAGTTTTGACTCTTAATGCAAGAGTCTTGGATAAACTGCTCCCGTCATTTTTAACAAGTCTCTGGTGCATTTCTGTTTGGCAGTTCTTTTACATAGGCAACATGTTTGAGAGAAATCCAATTTGGCAGACAGGAATGAAATGGAAAGACCAAGCCCAAATAACCCAGAAGTTATTTAAACTGAAAGGGCCAATAATACCATAACCTGGCAAATTTAAGGTTAGTTTTCCCCATAATTAAATTAGGAGGTGGAGACTGAGGTAGGAAAATTGGATCAGTTATTGTAAATGAAGAATCAGTGTTTTCTTCATACATCATATGAAAGGATGAGTATATTTTGACCCCTATACTCAAGTTATAGAAAAAGCTGCAGAGCCAACAAAACTCACAAAACTCACTCAGGTACCATTGTTAACAAGCCATCCTAGCTACCCTCCTTGGATTTTGGGGTCAGTACTGGAGGAGTACTGGAGGAATGAAACTGCTCTGGAAATCAACTGGCAACAGTTCAGCATTTTAAGTGAATTATGAGCATACATGGGTGTCACTAGCAAGAACTTTACAAAAATAGCAAGAGGCACAAAAACATAAAAGAAGGAAATGATTCTTGAAACATAAGTAAACAGTAATGCCATCAAACAGAGGAGGATCAGTATGAGCTGAATAGAACACAGATTATTCCCTGAGTCCCCGGCTAGCAATTTATCTCAATACGAAGACTAGTAAACTGAAAATATTTATATATTTATATCATTTTGTTCCTTTCAAGAGAAAGCCAGAACCCTAATACATTCTTCATGTTATTCTTGAGGCTTTATACCCAAGAGTTGTGCAAAGGTCCAAGAATCAGACTTAATGTCAAGGTACTGGAGCAGCCTTTCCAAGCACCAGTCCTCAATCCACACCAGCTACATCCAAGATACCCAGTGAGAAAGTTTTCATGGTCCTTTTGATTTAGGGGTCTGTGCTTTTGTGCCATCCTTAAGACATGAAAATATTTGTAGTGGCTAGAAACCCCAGTATCTAAAACTCAGTGTGCACCATTAAGCCAGTTCCCTTGAGGCTCACCATCTGCCTTGGGGCACTGCCAGGGAGCAGGGCATGTGTGCCTGTTACTTTGAAACCCACAAACTTTTCTGTTTTTACAGCAACAGCTGCTACAAATCTGATGATATTTCTTATGAATAAATAACATCATATATTATAAATTATCTGAAGTGACTGAATGCTAAAGTTGCAATCCAAATTGCTCTGTGAATTATATTTTTCTTAAAGTAAATTAAACTCTCCAAAGTAAAAAAACAGATATAGGTTAATGTTATTGTTTTGCTGTAAATCTTTTTATGAGAAGCGATTTCATTGCACTTATGGAAGTTTTATACACACATACACACACACATATAAACATATGCTGAACATAAACATATACGAAACAATATGCTGACATCCATACGTATCATTATAAATAAACACATACATTAAAATTAATATATAGTAAATTATATATAGTTGTAACTTAAGAATACAGGTTCAATTATCCTTTACAGATTGTTTGGACATTCACTTAAAGTCCTAAGATAAGGAAGGAATCCTTCCAGGTATTGCTATATAAACAACTTGAACCTGCAGGTTTGTAGTGCCAAGAGTAGAAAGAAGTTATGCAGATTTTGCTCCTCACTGAACACTGGCTTAAAAAGGTTTGTTTCTCTCTATATTTGTACTGCACTCTGCTTTCATTACACATGGTGGAATGACACAGAAAAATATTTTGATTAAATTTTACACCAGTCTATCAATTTTAAGTTGTGCTCTATGAATATACGTTGTAGAGAATAATCTCTCACTATTAAATCAATCAAATTTAAAAGATTATTTAACAATGTATGTGAGAATGCCTAGAATAGTGCACCTTATGTCATATAGACTTTCAGTTTGTTTAATCCAGGTATGAAACATAAGGAGAGGGGATAACACCAAGGACGATCCTAGATCTTAGACATTTTTCTACTAATTTTACACATAAAAGATGGAAATTCACAGTGCTTATCTGACTGCTTAAAGTCACATACTTGGGGTAAGAATCAAGAGCCTAGGAAACATGTCCAGTTTGGCAAGCTTTCCATAAGCTGTGCTACTTCCCTAGACACTGATGCAATAACAGGACCATACTACATTAATTTGCAGATCCTGATTTGCCATGAAATAGATCCAGATAAACTTTTTGGCCCTGAAAAAAATAACAGAAAGATTAAATAGGCAATCCAAAACATTTCACAAGTTAAAATCCTATAGAGACAAGTGTGTGTTCTCTCACTGTTTCTTCCAGCAAAAACAGACAGGTGGTATATATAGATTAGAGAGCCAGAAACTTGGCTTATTTCAGACTTGTGAGCTTTCACTGCCAATCTCAATTTTGCAAGTAGCTTATTAAAAGATGTTGGGCAAGCTATTGTTCTCTGTATGAGAATGTTCTCATTATACAAAGAAAGTACTGAACACAAATCTGGCCATGAGTTGCACAGCAGCTCTAACAATTGGCACTGGTGACTTCCTGCCTTAGGAAGCACTCTCCTCAAATGCAACCCTCTGTCCTTGATTCTGTGACTCTGTCATTCTCATTTGGAATATTCTCATCTGACCCTCACCTTGGCACTGATGAGGGTATTTGTTTACTTTTGTCTTCCTCCTCATGCTTCTACTGTAAGCACTCCCAAAAACTCTGCCCCAAATACTTCCTTGGTGAAATTAGTCTTTCATATGCATTCAAGTGACTCCATGTCTTCTGTGTTTAGCACTTCAGGTTTCTCTTTACATATGTTAAGAGTTGAATTCTTTACCCCTGAAAATTGCAGAACTTAGCTCCCCAGTACCTGAGAATGGGATCTTATTTGCAAATGGTGTTCTTGTAGATGTAATTTGTTAAATTAAGATGGAATCATACTGGAGTAGGGTGTGCCCTTTACTCAACAAGATTAGTGTCCTTATAAAAAGGAGAAATGTAGACACAGACATATGAAGAAGATAAAGGTAGAGATTAGAATGATTGTTCTACAAATCAAAGAATGCCAAAGATTTTCAGCAAACCTTTAGAAGCTAAGTGAAAGGCATGGAAAAGGTGTCTCCCTCACGTCCTTCAGAAAGAACCAATCCTGCTGAGATGTTGATCTTAAAAGCCTAATCTCCAGAACTGGGAGTTAAACAATTTTCTGTTGCTTAAGCCACGCTATGTGTGGTATGTTGTTATGGAAGTCCTACCAAAGTAATACAATATGGAAGATACTAGTATGTAGTATGTAGTCACCAAATTCAGTTTCGTCTTTCTTTTGGGGTCACATGTAGATGACATTTCTCAGCTTCCCTCAAAATTAATGACTTTTCTGGTCAAAAGAATGTGGATAGAAGTGATCAACACCTTTTTCAATACTGATCCTAAAACTGTCCATACATGGATTTTTGTTTTGTTTTGTTTTGTCTTTTGGCTAGAATGAAGAATGCTCCCAGGACAACATAAACATATGTTGAAGATGGAGAAGTTACACAAAGCAAGGAGCCTTAGTCCCTAAATCACTATTCTCTGGAAGGGAGCAACCTCACCAGAATACCATTTTGGATTATGAAGTAAGGAAGAAGTAAACCGAAGCCACTGAAATTTAGGGGTTTTATTTAGGAGAGAATCATATTCCTTTTATCTACCACATTTTGTTTCTCTACTTTCATTTTTATCCTTTGAATTTTATCTGAGTGACCATCAATATTTCAGATCATGTATCTAAAAATGAACTCTTTTTTTTTTTATTATTATACTTTAAGTTCTAGGGTACATGTGCATAACGTGCAGGTTTGTTACATATGTATACATGTGCCATGTTGGTGTGCTGCACCCATCAACTCGTCAGCACCCATCAATTAATCATTTATATCAGGTATAACTCCCCAGTGCAATCCCTCCCCCCTCCCCCCTCCCCATGATAGGCCCCATTGTGTGATGTCCCCCTTCCCGAGTCCAAGTGAGCTCATTGTTCAGTTCCCACCTATGAGTGAGAACATGCGGTGTTTGGTTTTCTCTTCTTGTGATAGTTTGCTAAGAATGATGGTTTCCAGCTGCATCCATGTCCCTACAAAGGATGCAAACTCATCGTTTTTTATGGCTGCATAGTATTCCATGGTGTATATATGCACATGTACCCTAGAACTTAAAGTATAATAATAAAAAAAGTTGAAATAAACTACTATATGTATGTTTTGATGCAAAATAATAATAATAATAATAATAAATATTTACTTCAAAAAATAAAAATAAAAAAATAAAAACGAACTCAACATTTAAGCACCTACCTGATCATATAGCTTCCACATTGATTCTCTAACACAATCAGCTATTGTCTCTGTATTTGATAATTCCCCAAATCCCAGATCTTTGAATTCTTTCCTCTATCTTCAACTTTGTTATCCTCACAGATTTTCATATGATATCCTCATGGATACTCCCTGTTCAATTTCTCTCACATTGGTGCATTCTTTAATTTTTCCATTGACATGTAGACAAGCTTAACTTGGGGGAATTAATGTAATTATTTCTTATATAGTCCTCTTATCTGAAAACTCATTCATTTTAATACTTATATACCCAATACCAGGAGTTTTCAAACTGGTGTTTATGACCCAATGTATAATCACAAAAATAATTTAAAAATGAAATGATGTAGAACAAAAACATAAGACAACAGAATAACAAGAGAGGTAAAAACATTTCTTATAAGTATAGATAAGTAATTTATATGTAAATTTTTGTGTTACATGTATATGTCTATACAAGATACTGATGACATAAAATGTACTTCTTTCTGTGGTTCTCAGTCAAATAAAAATAAGCATGGCAGTATATGCCACTGACATATTCATATTTTTTAGTGCACAGATCATAGCTTATCAGTTCTTGGCTAAAAATAAATAAAAATGAGCCAGGCGACTGACTCATGCCTATAAAGTCAGCATTTTGGAAGGTCGAAGTGGAAGAATCGCTTGAATCCAGGAGTTTGAGAACAGTCTAGGCAACACAGTGAGACTCTGCTTCTACCAAAGGCTAAAAAATTAAAAAAAAAAAAAAAAATTGCCAGACATGGTGGTGTGTGCTTGTAGTCCCAGCTACTGAAGAGACCTAGAGGGGAGGATCACTTGAGCCTGGAAGGTAGAGGCTGCAGTGAGCCCTAATGGCACCACTGCACTACAGTCTGGGTGACATAACATGATCTTGTCTTAAAAATAATGAAAGAACTAGAAATGGCCTCCCGAAGAACTATTACATATAAGATAAAATCTAGTATTTTCTACAATATTCAAATTCTATCCTCCAGTTGAGTAAGACTGTTTGCTCTTTCTTTTACATGTCATCATATTTGCACCTCCAAATGTTTACTCTAGCTCTTACTTTGGGCTGAAATTCATTTGTATAGTTCTATTTCTATACTACTCTCTAACAAATCCTTACTGTCATTCAAAAGCCTTCACAAGTCATAATGTTCATTCAGTTTTCCCTGACATCCTTATCAAATGATGTGCCCAGGTTTCTCAACATTATGAGAATATTTTTGACCCCTAGCCCAGCATTTCTCATTCTGTCTAGCAGAATGAGAATGAACATCAATAAATAATACAATTTGCTAAATATCTGTGTATATTTGTTACTAGGGATGAGTAGGTAAATGTCTCTATGTCATTAAATGTGCTGAATAACTGTGAAGTTGCCCTCATTCTGAATTTATTAAGAAATACAAGAAAAACAAAATGAAACAAACAAATGAAAATCTTACAATATAAAAGGTATAAGATAAAAAACAATCCTTCAGTAGACATTAGAATTTCATGAATCATAAAGAAGTTCTGCTGCTAACACCTAGATCTGAATGAACTAGAAAATATATGTAAATTGTTGACCCAGTCCGATTCTGAATAGCTGCATGACAGAACAATCTTTGATTTCTTACAAGGACCCCAGTATGGGACCCATCTCCTCAATACACCTTACTACCAAGAGGAGAGGAGAACACATAACATGCCTTTGAAAAATGTTCTTCCTCAGGTTTAGTGCCTGTGAATTGATTGTTATTTTTATAGCATAATGTGAATGTCTACTATATTGTAAGAGATGCTATGAGGTTCTTGGGGCAAATACACATAAAGAATAAGTTTCCTCAAAGGAATTTAATGTAATTTTTGAAAAACAAATATGTATGAATATAAAATAATGAAGTAGATAAATGTCAGAAACAGGCCATGAATATATATGTGAGCTATATACAGTGATGGATAGCCTCCAAGTTTCAAAACGGTATAAGACCTTAGTTAAAAGTAGTCAAGTATGACCATCAGTGAAGAATAGAATAAAGAGAGTGAAGAGTAGAGATGACCAGAAATAGAATACTTTAAAAGAAAAAACAAAAAACAAACAAACAAAAAACATTCTTACATCTCATTCAAACTTTTATGTACATAGTTGCTCCCACATCGGAAAGGTGCTGACATTACTGGTTGAATTTTATGTTTGATTTCCATATTATAGAATGTCTAAGACCATATTAAATCTCAAGATTAGGGTATGGTCTAAATTAAATCCTGACTTCATTTCTGAGGACTGAGTCAGAGCTTAATGTCCTTGAAACATTAGAATTTCTGTTGCTTCTGCTATATTTTTCTATGCTATAGTCATGGCTTCCAATAAATTCAGAGTCATTCCCTGTTATAGAAGCTAATTATTTTTGGCATACATTCTAAAATCAAGTGTAAATGCTGTTCCTCATTTCAAATTCAGGAAGGTAAGAGTCTTTGTTCTAATTCTATGGGCGAATACTTAAACTAATATAGATAATGAAGTCTAAAATATTCACCTTTGGAATCCAAAGAAAAATTATCTTATTGGTATTTCTTCAATATTTACGAACTTGATGATATTTTAAGTCTTTATGGCATGAAGATTGTGTTATAATGAGAGAAATTAGAATAGTTTAAAATATATCACTGTGAGTCAATCAAAAAAGTAAGTTTTAGACACATGTAACCAAATTGTATTTTTTCCATCCAATGACCTGCTCCTACTGACTTAATGAATATCAAAAATGTACTAAAGGCATTTTTACAAAACTTTATAAAAGTTAGACAAACCAACAATGCTGATTATAACAATATTCAAAGTTAAATGTAAGACTATTCTATGCTAAGATTAGATAGAAGACATAGAAGTGTATATTAACAAACAGAGATAAAACCACCTACAGTAATGTACTTTAAATAAAAATTAAATTATAGCTTTCTGGATTGATATTGGTGGCATTATTACTGAGGTAATAATTAGATTTGCTTCAGAGGCACTACCTATGTTTTAATATGTACTTTAAATATGTTGTGTGTTTTCACATTTCATCAAATATTGTATGAGTGGTCAATGGTTATAAATATTTGGCAGTAAGCCAATTTTGAAATATGAAAAATCACTATTAGATAATTATTGCAGAAATAAATATTTGATTTATATGAAATTAATTCAGCAATTTATTGCATGAAAGAAACTATTTTTTTAAGACATTCTGTATGCCAAGCATATTTTCAGGATCCTTACTGGTATTTATTTATATAATTCTAATGACAATTTTATAAAATTAATATAATGCTCTTACAAGACACAGGCTAAGAGCTCTGAATATGGGGTTGATTCTGTTCCTATCATTCCTGAAGTTTTGTTGCCCATTTTTGTGCTGCATTTATAGAGCAGTGGGCCAATGGACTATTTCTTTCAACTTGTACAAAGTAAACTGTTCATTTCCTGACCTGAGCTTTAGGGAACCTGTTTTCAAGCCCCTGCTTTTGAGCACATGTACATCACATGCACACATGGCCTGTTGACTCACTCTGGCTCACAAGAAAAGCAAAAGTCCATTCCCTATGTATGCAAGTACCTGATGCAGTATCACTAAAATTCCACGTGGTTGCTGTCTCCTCAGCTATGGCTTTCCTCTTCCTTTCTGGCACCCAAGGATTTTTTTTTCCTCTTATTTTTAAGAATGTACCACATCAAAAAATCAAATAATCATATAATATATTAATAGTATTTTGAACAAGACTAGCTGAGGAAATAAACAACATGCAAATTAGTTCTTTGTCTTCCATTATTGATTTAAAATTTATTCAACTGCGAGTTACCCATTGTGTCCATTAGATGAAAATGACAGCACACCCATGGCAATAAAGCTTTTTTGCTGGCATTCTTTGTTAATACATGATGCTTCAGTCACATTAGCCAACAAACACCATCTTGCTTGAGGTATTTGATGCTTCAATCACATTAGCTAACAAATACCATCTTGTCTGATATCTGATACAAGATATACTCAACAGTACAAATTGGATTTAATCTCCCCTTTTATTCCTATCTTGAGCTTACTTTTGCCTGAAAGCTTATAGGGGGGAAAAAAAGTAATTTTAACTTCTCTGATTATGTTTTAATTTTCTAATCAATTTCTGATTGAGACTGGGTGTGGGGATGAGAGGCATGGTGGAGGGAGTGTAAGGGAAGATAAGAAGAGATAAAAGGCAAGACAGGTCTTGCTTAAACAGGTTTTACTACAAGCTGTCTTTACACTCCTTTGTGTGCCTCGTGACTCTTTCTCTTCAGAGTCCTTTAGAGATTCCTTTGCTGGAGATTTCCATCTGATAGTTCCTTTGACTTTGGTGATTGAATCCCTTTTAGGTAGTCACTTTCAACTACTCCTTTAGCTTCTAAAAGTCTAATGTTCACCTGTGGGTTGTTGCTGTCAGAGTTCCTCACTCCTCCAGGTAACCTTATTCAGCAAAACCATGAATCATGCTTGTCCTCCTTATACACACCCCAAACACTGTCTACAGGAAAGACCCACACATCATTTGCCCTGAGAAAGACTGAATCTGGGGTTACAAACTCAGGGTACTATGATAGGCATCTCCAGACTGACCACAAAAAAGCTGCTCTCTTCACATTCAAAGTAGTAGGTTAGCCCATTTCTTATTATTCAGATTTCTATATAAGTCAGCTGCTTGTCATCTGTGTCTCATGCCTTCAAGAAATACACTTCAGAACTATGAGTGGTCCAACTGCATTGCCAACCTAAAGAAAAGGAGAAGAGACCACTCTCCTCTTAGAAATTCACATTCTAAGACAGCTCTCTCTAAAAGGTCTCCCCAAAAATACTTTCTCCTCTCATCAATCTGATCTATTTTTGTAACTTAAATCTTGTAGAAAATGCAACACTTTTTTTTTTTTTTTTTTTTTTTTTGTCATTTGCTTTGTAAATTCTGCATATAAAGCTTTCCTAATATTCCCTTAACTGCCGGATATCTATTGGGTTTGTATTTTAGCCAACATTAAGGCACAAAAGAATCATCTCGTCTGGCATCCTGTTAATATTCATATAACATATTATTTATAATAAAAAATAATTATCTGATAACTATTTGATTATTTTTCTTTAAAATGAAATGCTTCAAGAAGTCACAAACTCATACGGAGTGACAATCTCAGGTTTGTGAGGATCAGGTGTGCACACTCCTGACACAATCAATCAGTTTATCAACTTAGTTCACCTTCACTAACAACTGTCAGAGTTATAATCATTAATTTTAAAGTCTCTTTCTACAATTTTTCTTACACATTTGTTACTTTTAAGCCTTTAATGGACTACTTGTTAAAACAGGAGGCAGAAAACACAATGATATAGCAATATAACAAGGTAATAAGGAACCTTGAAACTGAGTAATTCTGTACACCTGCCTAGATTTCTACCAAGGTGTAAGTTGCCTTTTTCTGATAAAATGTGTTTGACAATATATCAGAATGTCCCTGGTAATTGAAAACCAATACAAAAGTGATAAACTACTTTTTGACATTTATTTCCGATTTAAATTTTCATTAGTTGGGATTAAACTACTCCTTCCACCAGACCTAAATTCAGGCAAATATTTACAAACAGCAACATGGAACCTTCTTATCTCGGCCATTATTTGGAATGGAAATTTCATAACACATAACATTAAATAATTTACAATTATGAAACATAAAAGCTCTAAAATTTAATGTCTGTTTCTGTCACTTTTTCTTTTTAAGATGAAGAAAATACTCATCATATTAAGATTAAGGTTTGGGTTTGTTTTTTGTGCTTTGTCCTCTGTAGCAGACCAAACTTCCAATCTAGTTCAGCTTATTTCAGTACCAGTTTCCCAGCAGAAGTCAGTCAGAGCTAACAAATGGAAGTTACCATTTTTCTTCATGATTATGCCCTTATAAATAGGAGGAATTGCTTGATCAGATATGCCATGTTTCTTAACCTATTATAATCTAATGACATCTCAGATTCAATTCCTCTTATTTCTAAGAGCCAATATATATTTCTAAGAGTTAACGAATTCCTCTTATTTCTAACTTTGCCATCAAAATATAATTTTTAAAGTATAAAATCTTTAGAGGAATTATAGGTGATATAAAATATTAAATATTCTAAAATTAGATTTTAAATAATAAAACCTACATGTATTAGTATTTAAAAACTTAGCATCAAATTTAGTAAGTAGATTTCTACAAAAATGGGCAGATGCACTTTGCAGATAGAAAGATTCCTCCATGCTGTACCTCAAGAAAATTGTACACATGAAGAAAAAATTGAAGTTTTATAATTTTATCTCATTTTTCAAAATAAAATTCGATAATTAAATTCAACTCCCCAAACAAATTGTGCTTACCATCCTCAGAAAAGGAAAAGTATTCTATTAACTAAAGGGATATTGCAACAAAAGCCTAGCATAAACATTATAACTACTAATGTAAAGTTTCATCTTATTTCCTTTTATATTGTAACTTAATAAAGAAGAGCAATGCACTTCAAAAGTGTTGTATTGTTTTGGTAATATTTACCTTTGCTTTATCTGATGTATATTAACTTAATGGGCCTTTCATTTTGTTGTCATTTGTGAATGAAAAATAAGGTGACAAATAGAAGAAAAACGTTTTTGTTAGAATATACTTTACACATAGTATGAATTAGTGTATATATAAAGTGTCATTTAAATAACATACTGTAACATTTTGATTTATGTCTACAATGTTTTTCTTTGTGACAGAAGCCATATGGTAGTTCAAAGACGTAATAGAAGGCATATGAGGTAATACATCTAATATTTAAAGGAGCATTTGTAATTTAAATTCAAAACCCATTTAGACCATTGATAATATCTTATAAGGTATAAATTACAAACTCAATCTTTACAAGGAAAATAATATTTTAAAAAATCATTTAGTTAGAACTAAGAGTACATACTAGTTTCTGGTTATATAATAAACTTTTTAATTAATCAATTATTTGGGGTATATTTTTTAAATGATCAGACTATGTGCTTTTATTCCCCTGCCTTACAGAATTAAACAGAGTATTCAGAATAAAAATATTGTGTTAATTAATTGGTATGTTTTACACATTTATTGAACCTCTCCTATACTAAGTACTGTAAAGGCTTAGTACTTTTACTCAAGTGTCTAATAATGCAGTGAAGAAATAGATGTAAAGCAATTGAAATATAATTAATCTACAACAAACTACAAAGTGTGTTTTAATAACAGAAGAAATAATACCAGAATTTACCAGAATAGGCTAAAGAGCGGATTGGGGTAAAATTGGGAAAGAAAATTTGAGTGGAGAACTCAAAGATTAGCAAGAATTATCACGTAAGGAGGAAAGGGGTGGCAATTTGGAAAGAAAGGCCAACAATGAGTGGAGATGTGCATGGAAGGTCAGTGAAGTTAACTCACAATATGCTAAGAATTTGAGATTTCTATGAAGTAGGTAATTATTTGACACGTTTTGACAGAGGATAGTTACATATTTAAATATGTTTGTATTTAAATAGTGTATGAAATTAGAATAGGAAAGCCAATTAGGAAGCCACTGTAGTAATTCATGGAAGAATTTATAGATATCTAAACTAGGGTTATGATAAAGAGGCTGAAATGGAGATAATGAGGATATAATTAATAGTTTAGAGGCTGAGAAGCTGTTTGGGGCAGAAAAAAGCTTCAGAGGTAAGAGTCACACCTAGTTTTAAATAACCAAATATTAGACATTTTTAAAAACCTGAACAAGTTCAAAGTCTCTCTCTCTCTCTCTCCCCCCCCCTTCCTCTTTGTCTCTCCCTCTCTCTCAATCTTCCTCTCCCTCCTTCCCTCCATCCCCCTTTCTTGTATCTCTTAATGTACACTTAAAACTTGTTGTATTAATATTTGAATTATCTCAAATATATCTTTATTGAACACTAATGACTAACAATTCTTTACTTGGGTATAAGTCTCTGTCCTGAGCTCTAGAACATCTTACCCAACAGTCTACTTGGCATTTCCCACTTGTTTTCTCATGGGACCCTGCTCCTTTTCCTGGCACAATTGCTTACCAGATGCCATTGCCGGAGATTTTGGTGTTAGCTTAATTCTTTTCTATTTCTCCTTAATATTTAACGTTAATTGTCACATTCAGTAAATTTTATTTAATAAGGGTAGCTTTAACTTTTGAGCACCTATTAATTTTGAGGACCACACTGGGGTCTTAACGTTTATCATTATTATTGTTAATAATAAATGAGACATGTAAGGATACATGATAATAATGATGAGGATAAGTGATAAGGAGCATCTTGGTTGTCTTCCTTTTTCTTTTCTTTCTTTTTGCCTTTTTCTTTTGAGGCAGTTTGAGCCAAGGTTTTGCTCTGTAACCAGTTCGGAGTACACTGGCGCCATCATGGCTTATTGCAGACTTGAACTCCTGAGCTCAAGTCATCTTCCCGCCTCAGCCTCCTGAGTAGCTGGGACTACACGGGTGCACCACCAGGCCTGGCTCTCCTGGTCTTCTAACCTCCATTGATAGGTCATCTTCTCCAAAATGCCTTACCCTTGTTCCTTCCTCTTGCAGAAGTAACACTATTGCTCCTTCACTAGTCCTTCAATGTTGTCTTACAACACTATGCATATTCTTAACATAACACATAGCATATAACATTCCAGTTACCTTTTATTTGCCTGTCTTTATCTCCTCAGAGTAAATGATTCTTTATAAGAGTAAAAGTTGTGTTATATACATATAATTAAATCTTAATTGCCCAGTATAGTGCCTGATACAAAATAAGTGCTGGAAAACATCTAGTGAAAGAATGAATATAGGCCATAAAACAGTGTATTGATATACATATGACAAATTGTGAAAGAAGGATACATATTCTTTCCATCCATGTATTCACGTTTCCATTGCGTTGAGCTTCGCAATTTTTCTCATCAAGAAGCATAATCTATTTATCAATTCCTTTCATCTGGGCTTGGCCCAGCAACTTACCTTTCCTAATGCAATTATTAGCAAACAGGACTGAAGCAGAACATTGAGAAGTGCTTATACCTTTGTGCTTTCTCTGTCATCTAGCACTAAGTAATCAAAGTCCCCATTGTATACAGTTTTTGTGAGATAGAAAGCTCAAGTGCTTCTCTGAGCAGAAGGGTCCTTGATGTACATTTTTACCGAACTTTTTCCTCTTTCCAACTAGATAAAGTCAAAAGTCAGGCACAGGACCTAAATTTAAACAGAATCTATCTCCAGGGATTAGGAATTTGAAACAATACAGAACTAGTTATCTATTTTTTCCAAGGGTGGAAGCAATGTGAAATACTTGTGTTCTTCTGTTGAGATCTTCCTATGTTGCCCAATTCCCAAATCTTTTTAAAGTTTTCAATTTTTAATTGTTGTGGGTATATAGTAAGTGTATATATTTATGGGGTACGTGCAATATTTTGATATAGGCATACAATATGTGATAGTCACATCAAGGTAAATAAAGCATCCACAGCCTCACACATTTATCCTTTCTTTGTGTTACTAACAATCCAATTATACACTGTTATTTTAAAATGCACAATAAATTATTGTTGACTGTAATTACCCTGTTATGCTTTCAAATACTAGAAATTATTCATTCTAACTATACTTTTAGTAGATGCTAGAAAGTGAGAAATCCCCAACAGAAAAAGGCTGAAGTTATGCCTTCATGTACCCAGAAGTTGAGGAAAGAGTTGAACATTACTTGTGTGTAGAAAAGTATTCGCTTAAGTCAGGGGAATGCAAAGTGATACGGCTCCATTAGGGAAAAGAACAGTTGACAAAAGAGAAGAAACGGCTTTAAGGATCTGCAAGGCTTAGAGGAAGGAAACCACTCAGCTAAGGAAAAGCTTGCCAGGTCCAATCACCGTCTTCCATCAACAATTTCAACCTTTTTGGAGAGTGAAAAAATAGATAGCTGGTGGAGGTAGAAGTTAACTGGGACAAAGTAGTGAGCAGGACTTGGCCCCAAGCAAGTTCCCAGCTTGAGGATGTCTGAGATGCAAGACTGTAGAAGAATTAATAGTAGGACAAATTTGAAATTTTGTTTACTAAATGGGATTAAGTATTGTAATTACTGAATTGAGGATTGTTTTTAACTTTAAAGTAAACATAGAACTCTCAGCCAAAGATGAGAAGAAAAGCCACTAAATCTATCTCAGTTCTTATGTGGAATAAGATTATCACAGTTGAAATAAAATCTAAAGGAATGGCAAAAGGTGAAATTGTGTTAGGAAGAATTATGTGCTGTTTGTTCAATACAACATATCTTTATGATTTTATAACTATAGTTTTTCCTCCAAAACGGAATAATTTTTCCTCCTTAAGAATGCTTGGTAATTGTGTAAGTCTTGGTAATTGTATAAGTTTATTTAATACTAAAACATTTGTGTTATACATTTCTCTCTGAGCACTATAAAGAAAAAATGAAAGTAAACCGCGAGCTTCTCCAATAAATAGATAACATTGTATGCTTGTCATTTGCCTACTGATTAACAAATCCACTTCCTTCACCTTCTTATCCTGCTTCTTCTCTCAGGAAGCTAACCCAGCAAAACAGGTGTCCCAGGTTCCTTAACTATTTAGATGCTGGGTACACTTGGCCAATGAGAGGCCTGGTGGAAGACTACAGAGTGAAAAGAAGGCAGCAACCAGGTTATTTCACCCCTTTTCTCCTGGAATCTGATAGGGGCAGAGTAACAAGCAGAAGCCAGGTCCCCTCCCTGGCTTGAGCGTTTACTGCGTAGACCCTTTCTACAGTCTCGGTTGCTACTATTCTATCCCCTTAAGTCATCCCAAACTTTGATAATGCCAAGTTTTCCATTTGGATTGCCTCACCATTTTCTGTTTGGACTTTACCATTTGAATTTGTAAATAGCTCAACATGTTATTACCTCTTTATTGAGCTACTTTGCATGAGTTTTGTTTATCTGACTAAAGTCTTACTTCTAACACTATTGTTACATTCTGAAGACTTGATTTAGCAAATTTATAAATTTTTTCTGTTTTAGTAGCATATTTTGTAGAAATAGTAACTTATCCTCTCTTGCTGTTTTGAGATTTAGGTAAACTTGGCCCTGAACTCTAAGACCAGATCCTTTCCCTTAAATTCTTCAGATTTGTGGGAGTCCATTTCCCTATTAGTTCTCATTATAATAAATTACTAAATTATCTATAGGTCTTTAAAATGTAATCTCTGAAGTGATATGAAAATACACCTGGTTCAGAGTATTCAACACCCATACGCACACACACTGTCTCTGTGTGTATGCTATCTACATTCTCCTTAGGTGTCTGTCTCTGTCTTTGTCACATAACCATCCATTTAACACCAATCTTGTTGTAGATGATTTATATATTTACTCTGTGTTCTAATTTTTAGTGCTGTCTACATGATTGTGAAATTCTAAAAAAAAAAAAAAAAAGTATGATTGATCTCCCTCTGTAATGTGGATTTTGTCTAATTCATTTGTTTGTGATGACTTTTGCTGTATATAATGTAATGTAATACATGATAGTAAAAGATCAGAACTATTACATAATTGGATAAATTGTAGCTTGTGTCAATGCAGAAACATTTCTTTGTACCATTTATTCTATCTTGAAATGTTGAAATTTATTTTGGCTTAATTAAATATTGTAAACCTTACATTTTACATGCACTTATATATTACATTTTGCCCAAACATTTATTTTAAGTAATTTGAGGTCTTTTATTTCATTCTTTATGTATAACATTCAAATAAAATTTGTTTTTTCATTCAGCATTATGATTTTTTCTATTTATAAGGAAATTAATCTATTCACAATTATTGTGACTGCTAATAATATTGGGTGTTTTTTCTACCATCAGATTCAATTAGTTTTCTATTTTCAATGTTTTTTGGTTGTCTGACTTTTGCTGGATTAGATGATTTCATTGCTCCTTTTATTCTTTCTTTTTTAAATGTTGGGGTTTAGAAATCATATAGACATGCATAATTTAGCAGACTGAAAACATGGTTTTATATTTAATTACATAAACCTTTCATTTCTCCACTGCTGAACAATTTTACACACATTCAAGAATGCAAAACTTCATCACCTTAAATATCATTTTGTCTATGCTTAATAGCCTTACTTCATGTGAATATGTGGCACAACATAGACTAACTACAACAGAAGATTATCCTGAAACAACCCTAGAGAAGATGCATTAACATAGAAGTTAATAAAAATAACCTTATGCCCACAAAAAAAGACATCATCATTTTAATAGTAGAAATTCAAAGGACCACCTGGGCACACTGAAAGAAATACAGAGAATTCAGTACAGTCATAAACATTGATTTTGAAAGGAAAGAAACTATTTTACTAAATGACTGTTTAATCAAGTAAAAGCTTAGTATAACAAAAACATAATTTGAAAACTCAAGAGAAATATTATACCCTAACAAAACTCCATATAGAGACTTTATTTTAAAATATATATTTATTTTAGAAAACACAAAGAAGACAACATTATTCTCTTCTGAGGATGATGTGAGAAGTATCTTATTTGAAAAAGATAATAGTTTCAAAGGAGGAAGACACAGTACCATCATAACTGGCAAATTACAATGCTCAGAGGTCTGTAACAGTCCAGGAAATACCCAATTTTCCTTAAAACTTTACTTTGTAAATCCTATGAGCCACTGTGCTTTTATGTTCCTTTAACTGTTGTCTGAGGAATAAATATAGTAATATTACAATGGAATTTAGGCTAATTGAGCTCTTTTAGATCAGCGATGCTCTGCTCTAAATATCTTCAAAACTCAGTATTTGGCCCAATGACTGACAGAAAATTAGTGCCAGTTTACTAACTATGATTAAACCTTAGTTTAGGCATACCAAACTAATTTATAGATGTTACAATTGATTTTTAATATCTCATTTCATATTTGAACAAAATTTTTGAAAACCCTAGTTCAAATGAAAGAAAAAATGGATCTTCTTAGGCACATACAGAAAATTCAAGTTAAGTTTAGTTATTAAGAAAGTGAAACTTTACCACTTTGATTTGCTATGTAATAGACACTACATGAATGTATCCAGTACAGTTACACATTTACAAATTACAATATTCCATGCCAGGCTAGGGTCCCTTAAATTTTCAGAATTTTTTCTAGCACTTTGGGGTGCCCCAGCACCCCCCCAAAAAAAGCCTTCAGAAGACTTCCACTTCTCCTGAAGTATTTAGACCAGGTAAATTCTAATAATATGTTTACTCATCTTTGTTCTCCACTAGAAGATAAAGGCAGGGACCAAGTCATGCTCATGACTGCATACACAATGCATGTGATACATTAAACACTAATATACGTTAGCTAAATGAGACTTCCCTATTCCTGGTAATGGAAAAACACTTCGTTATAAGATGACTCTGTCTAACTTGGGGTGTAGAAGTAAATAAAAAGGAGGGACATAAGAGTAAGCATCCCTTCACTTTGATTTTTGTATTTTTCACTTTTTCTTTCATTATTGTGATGTTGGATTTCACGTCTCATGACTCCTATCATAAGCTGATGAAGAGATGCTATGATTATGCAAATTCATCTTTTAAATTAATGGTAGATATTAATAAATATTACTAGATTACTATTTTTATTTTATTTGGAATAAATATATTTTCATCTGTGCTATTTACTTGCAGAAAAGAGAAATATTTAGGGCACTTTTCTTTGCACCAAGTTTGAACATAATGTAAGCATTTTCCATCAAGTATCTCCATTGCTCTTGAGGACTCCAGTCTCTCTTCTATTTAGACCTTCTTTTTGTGACTCAGCAAAGCTAAGAATAGAGAGGGCGTTAGATGCAAGTGTCTTTGACTTTTTTTCACTCATAGGTTGTGTAGGAAAACTTTGAAACAGCTCCCTAAGATGCTTCTTCTAGACATTTATGATGCTTACATCGTAATAAAGTTCAATTTCAGTAATTGAATCTTCCCTAAAGTAAAATCTAACTCATAGGGAAACAAAAGATTTAGATGCCGTACAATCATAAATGTGGTTATAATTTACAGCCTCATAGGGTTAGAAAGCAAACTCAAGACCATTCATAAGCATTTGATTACGTTGTTTAGCCAACAAAGCATAGAGACTCTTCCAGTAGAAGTATACCTTAGAATAAATGTCTAAGTGTCTGTTTTCAATCATGTCCTATACTCCGTAAACCCAAGCAAAGTTTTCAAAAAGTTTCATTCAGTGTTGCCTATGTATTGCCAATATATTTCTGTGAATTACATATAAGTCATAAAAACAGAAGTCATAAATAAATCAGTCACTCTCAAATCTGACAATTTAAAAATAAAAATAGCCCCAGTGAGAAAGTCGACTATTTTTCTCTTCTTTCTCTCTTTGTGTGTGTGTGTGTGTGTGTGTGTGTGTGTCTGTGTGTGTGTGTGTGTGTATGGTCAGTATTTTTAATACAATAGGCATGACTAAAATGAGACTTTTTTTTTTTTTTATTTTACAGAGGGATTCACAGTATTTTAAGCAATTGCTTTTAGTTCAACAGAGCAATTGATTCGTTGTGCTGTGATAGCTCAAGGTTAATTGAGCAAGTAGCCATTCAATTTGGAGAAAAAAATAGTGAAGAAGGAAGGTACAAGAGAAGAAATAGAAACATTGTGTTCTAAGTAGTGCCATATATATTTTATATACATCTTTTATAATTTAACTATTCAATACCCTAGTAAGATAGGTATTATAATTCACAATTATATGAGAAAAAAAATTACCAAAAGTTCAAAAATTTACTTAAGGTCATGTTGCTAGTAAGTGACAGAACTCAAATTTGAACTTAAAGCTGTATATAAGGCTATCTTTTCTCCATATGTACTGCATTTGTGATATTCTGTGCAGCACAATATGAAGGTGAATAAATAATGTCTTCAAGACTTGGTTTTTAATAAAAAGAAAAATCGGGGTATAGTAATTTGTATACATAAACCTCTACTGAGCAATGGATGTTCAAGAGGCATATTGCTTCTTGCAAGGGTAGGTAGGATTTCTCCAGCTCTGCTGGAGGTCTGGGAAGTGAAATTCCAGCCAGAGAGAAAACATGTAGACAAAAACAGTGCAGTGGAAATAGCAGAGTGGGAAAGTGATGAAAAGTAGCCAACTTTTATCATTCAAAGGATAATGCTGAGAGATATTTTGGGGTGAGGCAACAGAAGATAAGCCTGGATTTTGTGTGTAAATGGACACAAATGTGGTCAATTCTGAGCTATGAGAGGTGTAATGTAATGCTTGGGATTGGATGTCAGAGCAGTCCCAGACTGAATGCTTGCTCTGAGTAGGAATCAAGCTTTTGGAATCAAGTTTTATCCCTACTTTGCTTTTTGATCCCACCTCTGTTTCTTAACTGCCTAAAGCACCCACTTCTCTTCTTAGGAGGAAGAAGTACAACTCAACATTGTCTTATATCCATGGGTCTGAGCAGGACCATCTCTGGATAGGACAGCGAGATGGCCACCAGCACGCACGGATATATTTTTCTGCCAGTCTGGAGGATGCAGTTGTCTCCTCTGTGCCAGGTATGGCAAAAGAGCCATGGCCTCCCTTGGTCACAGCTAGTACTTAGCACAAGCTCACATCTTTGCATAATGAAGAGAATGTGTATAAAAGCAACTCGAAACTGTGACACATTATGCAAGTGAAAGAAATTATAATCTTCCCCTGAGAACATGAATAAATGTACAGTGAATGAGGCATCTCTGAGAATTTTCTCTCAGAAATTTAGTGACAGTTCAAAAACTGTCACTAAATTTTGAAAAAGAGTTAAACTCAACCTTTCAAACTATATTTTGAGCACCACATTTTTTTTAAATATTTAGCCAATTATGTCTTGGTTCCTTTTGTTTAAAAATGTAAATAACAAGGTAAAGTCAAGGAGTGGTCAGAAGAACCTGTAAAACGTGAAGAGAAAATAAGCTGTAGCTTTGACAAAATTTAATATTATAAAAGTAACAAGTAGCTTCCTGGAGAAAGAAAATTATTTGGTTATAAAGTATATAAAATTTAAGTATATACAGTACAATAAAAGCAAATTTATAATTGTTAAAATTTCATATATGCTCATTTTAATAAAGAAGTCTAAACGTGAAATGTGCTTTTATACCAATGTACCACATGACTAGGTCAAAGATTCCATTCCTGACTCCTGATTCTTTTTAGGAGTCTTGTGAATTATAAAAAGATAAGTAGGTTCATCATTAGTGAAGTGTGGGGATTTAAATTTAATCCAAGTATGTTTCAATACTCCCTGTCAGAGGGAAAATAATTTTATGCTATTATCACAAAGGAACTGCTTTCTATCATATAAAGCTTTACTCTGGTTTTGTTCTAAATAGAAAGTATAATCAGTATATTTTTATAAATGTGCAATTGTCCTTCATGAAGGGGAAGTAAACATAATTAGTTGTGAATGATTATATAGTGGGGAGAAGCTAGGCTGCACTAGGCTGCAAATAATTCTTTATGCTTTGTTACAGTGCCCCTCATGCCCCTTAACTTAATTGACCACAGACAGGGGCCATGTATGCAAAGCACATCTATTCACAAAATCCATTCAAAATAAAAAGCTTTATAGCGACGAATATAGGAGCAGATTCAGGTGATGCCACAACAGCCTGAACAATTAACTATTCATCAAAAACTACATTAAATATAAGTGCATATTTCTTGAAAAGTTTATCTGTAAATTTATATGTATTACATTAAAATTTACCATTCTATTTGTCATTTCAACACCTGCCTTTTCCATTTGAACACTTATTGATTCTAGAAAGTAAAAGTACCAGGCTTAAATTCCTGGGATTCTACCCTTAATTTTTTAAATTTTCAAACTGCTTTGGAAAACTGTGTCACCACTCTGCGCTGAAAACTTTATGATTACAGACTTTTGCTGTAATCCCACTCCTCTAAAACTTCCATTTTTGTATATGAAGAAGTCAGATAAATGTATTAAGTTCGCAGCAGACATTATCATTTAGCAATATATTCCGGACATTTTGTATCAATACCCATTTAGTGTTCCAAATATTACTTGAGATATTAATAACTTAGGTGGTTAATTTCCTCATGCAGGCCGGGCGCGGTGGCTCAAGCCTGTAATCCCAGCACTTTGGGAGGCCGAGACGGGCGGATCACGCGGTCAGGAGATCGAGACCATCCTGTCCTGGCTAACACAGCGAAACCCCGTCTCTGCTAAAAATACAAAAACCTAGCTGGGTGAGGTGGCGGGCGCCTGTGGTCCCAGCTACTCAGGAGGCTGAGGCGGGAGAATGGCGTGAACCCGGGAGGCGGAGGTTGCAGTGAGCTGAGATCCGGCCACTGCACTCCAGCCTGGGCAACAAAGCAAGACTCCATCTCAAAAAAAAAAAAAAAAAAAAAAAATTTCCTCATGCCAACTACTGTCTAAGTACTTTGGTTGGTTTAATCCTTGTAACAGCCTTGTTACGGGAGACGTTAAGTAACCTACTCAAGGTTACACAGCAATAAAGTAACTTGTTGAGCTAGGTTTGGAGTCCAGGCAGTAGAGCACTTAGTCTGAGCTCTTGTTCACCCCACGATGCTGCCTATGAAAATCAAACAACTCTTTTTAAAAGTGATAATTAAAAATAAAATGCAAAACCATTAAACGGATCATTTGAGATGAAGATTTTCCCCCATTTGTTCTATCATTTGCTCATGTTAGGCTCTCATGGTAGCATAAGTGTTGTCTGTACAGAATTCCAAAAGCCAAAGTTCAATCAATAATTTAATCGTGACTCCCCTACCTTTAGCTGTGTAAAGTAGGCATTTTTTTCTAACATCACTGAACTTCAGTTTCTAAAATGCAAAACCATTAAACGGATCTTTTGAGATGAGGATTTTCCCCCATTTGTTCTATCATTTGCTCAGGTTAGGCTCTCATGGTAGCATAAGTGTTGTCTGTACAGAATTCCAAAAGCCAAAGTTCAATCAATAATTTAATCCTGGCCCCCCTACCTTTGGCTATGTAAAGTAGGCATTTTTTTCTAACATCACTGAACTTCAGTTTCTCCATTTGTAAAGTGAAAATATAATCACCAAACCTACTTAGGATTGCTGTAAGGAGTTTATGAGACAGCATATATGTAAACCATTCGTTAATGTGACTAGCAGGTTATTAAATGATTGGCTACCCGTTATATGTTAGTAATTGCCATCAGGCTTTAGAAAACAATGGGCCAACTATGGATTCATCTGACTGTGTTTACTAACTTGCCATTAGTGGTAGCTTACCCTAATTATCATAATAAAATAACAGGGGAATTTTAAATTAAGAAAATGGTATTGTCACCTGTATTATTAAAAATCACTTTAAATTTCAGTACTTACCATATTGTTTCCTCCAACTTAACTGTAGTAAATATATTAGTCATTATGGTTAGGAGCGGTAATTAGTGTAAAGGTTGTCAAGGTCTTGATCAAAAACTAGCATGTTGGTGATGATGATTGTAGCAGTGACCAGAGCAGGGCAACACTGATTAGCTTATCTCTTACATATTGCATAAGGACATTATAAAAGCAAATGCAATTATTATAAGTGCATTTATAATTCTGAAATGATTAGTGAATAATGAATATAAATTTTGTGCATAAATATATCTTACATATAAAATCATATCTATAACGGGAATGCTTAAGCTTGCAAGTATTAAAATAAAAAATAAATTTTTCATAAAAATACTCCTCTAGCAAAACACAGGCTTTTAAACATAATTTGATTGGTTCTAATAAAGATTTTTTCGCATTTTCAAAAAGTTAATCTAAGAAGAAAGGATCATCCTGAAATCCTGAATCTCATTTTATTTTTTTTCTTTATAGTTATCATCTTCTGCATTAATCACTAAAGAACAGCTTTGGAGACTGGTAAACTAGTTCATTCTTTTTTCCCCATGCTGTCTAGCCATTGAGATTTTCCTCTATCAGTTTTACATTTTTGTTAAATAATCATGATACAGGTTTTTCCTATATTTCCAATCTGTTTGGTAAATAGCAATTCCAGACCTTGTCTAGAGTTGCCTATATGCCTCATTTTTATTTGTTCTATTTGGCAATATACTCAACATTGGTTCTGTAATAATTAAGTGAATTACTTTCAGAAATAATAGTCTGCAGAACATAACTGCAAAAGAAGCTTAATTAATTTTTGTTTTAAAAGCAGGCCTTATTCAGCTAGTATTTTTTCATAATTGTATCTTTCCAAGTCAGATCATACGGGAATCAGAATCTTGACTTCTATATAAAGTAGACCCAGGTAAAACATCACTTCATATGTAGCAACACTTAAAAGGATACTCTAACTTGAGTATTAATGAAGACAACAGAAAACATAATTGTAAATAATTTAGTAGACATCTTGCAATAAGAATTATTTTTACCTTATAATATAGTCACTTAGGTAGTGAAATTCAACAAAATATGAATGTTGCATTAATGTTTCTTCACTGAGTAATGGTGAAATCTTGAGCTGAAGAGGCAGTATCACGAAGGGAAAGTTCTTTAGCATACTAACAAGAAAAGCTTTGAAACCAACAAACAAAAAAGCTAGGAATACATTTAACCAAGGAGGTAAAACATTTCTCTTTTTTTTGAGACGGAGTCTCGCTCTGTCGCCCAGGCTGGAGTGCAGTGGCCGGATCTCAGTTCACTGCAAGCTCTGGCTCCCAGGTTCACGCCATTCTCCTGCCTCAGCCTCCCGAGTAGCTGGGACTACAGGCGCCCGCCACCTTGTCCGGCTAGTTTTTTGTATTTTTTAGTAGAGACGGGGTTTTGCCGTGTTAGCCAGGATGGTCTCGATCTCCTGACCTTGTGATCCGCCCATCTCGGCCTCCCAAAGTGCTGGGATTACAGGCTTGAGCCACCGCGCCCGGCCGAGGTAAAACATTTCTATAAGAACTACAACACGTTGATGAAAGATACCCTAATTGACACAATTGCTATCAAATTACCAAGATAATTTTTTACCTAATTAGAGAAAACAATACTAAAATTCATATAGAACAAAAAAAGACCTCAAATTGCCAAAGCAATCCTAAGCAAAAAGAAGGAAGCTGAAGACATCACTTTATGTGACCTCAAATCACACTACAAGGCTATAGTAACCAGAACAGGAACAGCATTGTACTGGTATAAAAAATTGCATATAGATAAATGAAACTGAATAGAGAACCCAGAAATAACACATACAGCAAATTGACCTTTAACAACGTCACAAGAATATACACATGAGAAAGGACATGCTTTTCGACAAATAACATTAGAATGTTGGATTGCCATATGCAGAAGAATGAAACCAGATCTCTATCTCTCACCATATAGAAAAATCAACTAAAGATGGAGTAAACACTTAAATGTAAGACCTGAAACTGTAAGAATACTAGAAGAAAACCAAAGGAAAACTCTTCTGAACATTGGTCTAGGCAAATAATTCCTGACGAAGACCTCAAAAGCACAGGAAACAAAGCAAAAATAGACAAATTGGACTTAATTAAACTAAAAAGCTTGGACATCACAAAAGAAATATCAGAGTGAACAGACAACCCACAGAATGGAAGAAAATATTTGCAATCTATGCATTCAACGGGGCACTAATGTCCAGAATTTACAGGGAATTCAAGCAATTCAACAACAAAATACAAATAATCCCATTAAAAGTGTACAAAGGACATGACATTCTTCAAAAGCAGACATACAAATGGCCAAGAAGCATATGAAAAAAATGCTCATTATCACTAATCATCAAAGAAATGCAAATTAAAACCTCAATCACATATCATCTTACCTCTATGCAGAATCTCATTGTTAAAACAACAAAAAATAACAGATGTTGGTGAGGACCTGAAGAAAAGTGAGAACTTACAGTGTTGGTGGGAATATAAATGAACCTCTGTGGAAGACTGTATGGAGATTTATCAAACAACTAAAAATAGAGTTACCATTTGATTTAATAATTCCACTACTGAGTATCTACCCAAAGGAAGGAAAAGAAATCATTGTACCAAAAAGAGAACTGCACTCACATGTTTATCACAGCACTATTCACAATAGCAAAAATATAGAATCAACCAAAGTGTCCATCAACAGAAGACTGGATAAAGAAAAATATGATATATATACACAATAAAATATGACTGAGCCATAAAAAAGAATAAAATTGTGTCTTTTGCAGCAACGTGGATGGAACTGGAGGCCGTTATCTTTGGTGAAACAACTCAGAAACAGAAATAAAAATACTGCATGTTCTCATTTATAAGCAGGAGCTAAATACTGTGTACACGTGGACATAGAGCATGGGAGGATAGACAAGAGACCCCAAAGGACAGGGGAGTGGGATAGGAACTGATAGGGGGTAATAAATTAATGGTTACAACATGCATTATTCAGGTTATGAATACAGTAAACACCCTGACTTCACCACTATGTAACCTATTCATGTAACAAAATTATACTTGTATTCCTTAAATTTACACAAATATAAAACAAAAATACATTTTCAAAAAAAGGAATAGGAATTTTCTTTTTCTTTGTTAGAATGATCAGTCAGTTCCTTGGTTATGTTACTTGCCATCTCTCAAACTCTTACTTTTGTAATTTATAAGGTGTGAATAGAAGCAATCTTTCCATACAAATGCAGTGAGAAATTGGTCAGCTAATGTTAAGAATAGAAAATAGTAGAGGGTCTGGCATATAATCAGTGCTCAATACATTCTAAATGCTGTTACCAGGAATCTTGTCTCTGCAGGTGCAATCTGAATTTGTCTATTTCTGAGTTTGGCTAATTTTCTTCAGACTCCTGTGGTGATCTATTGCTTGTATTTGGATATGCATCCCTTCTCCTTGTTAATTTTACTGAATTCCCAATCTTTTATCTGCAACTGTTGAAAGTTCAGACTTTCCAGTAATCACCAACTGATTTCTAAGATTTCTTTTAAAATTTCCTGGGGAAAAAAAAAAAAAAAAAAAACTACCATTGTTAGTAATAAGCAAGGTATGAAATCTTCTGTGAGATCCTTGAGGTCTTTCTGTCTTTCATTCTCCATCACAGTACATGAATCTTGCTGTTGGGTCTTTGGCCCTTCCTCTCAGTAGTTTTTCCTGTGTGTTGCAGACAGAAATGTGAGATGCCATTTCCGGTTGCTTTGTTTTTATTTTTTTAATTCCTGTGTTCTTATTGAAGTTAAGAGAACGTTAACAGATAAACAAATTCCATAATATTTCATGTGAAACTTTACTAATATTTTTCTTTTTCTAGCTATAACCAATGATATCGTTTTACCATTTTACAAAACAAGAGACATCTTTTAAAAGGACTACAGAACTGCACTTTTTATACCTCTCATTGCAAAGTTTTTCCAATATAGTGACCAATAAAATGTATTCATTTTATTCTCCATTTTTTCTACAAAAAGTTTAATGACTGCTATTTGAATACAAATAAATTTCTTTCTTTTTATGCATTAACTGGGTTCAACTCATTCTGTGTTTTGACTGAAATTTTAGCTAACATCCTAATATCAGGTTGAACATAATCTGTATTACAATAAATAAATGCAAAAATTTTACTGACAAATAACTATACTCCATCAAAATAAGAAAATAGAATAGTAGACCTTCTTAATCATAGTATAAAGTCAAAATTCTTACAAAATTCTGAGGGGTGAAAGAAGAATTCCTAAATCATTTAAAAATTGAAACTATCATGACTTTATAATGGATTTGGTAAATATATTGTTCAATCTAAGAATAAAATACAAAAATGGTAGCAATTTTAATTAACATTCAGGAAATTATTTAAATTTCTGAATAATGTGTACATGTACATTTTATTCGACTCATGTTAATCAAAAAGTATGCATAATTAATTTTTGACAGTCATAAGTGATATAATACATAATTTAAGCACTGTCTATTCACTTACATCAGCCATTCATTCAGATCATTTAAAATGACAATTCATGTTTTAAATACTTTATTCCATTTTATTTCATGATGTTTCAAAAGTTAAAAATTGATCCTTGGCAAAATGAACTTTTTTTTGGAAGGTATACATTAAAATATTCTGTGAGTTAAACATTGGTAAATATTGTTTGTCAGTCTTGGGAGTTCTGGCTAAGTGGATAATAAGAAAAAATTCAAAGGATTGAATCTTTATGAAATGTTAATGTAAAAACATTTATTGAGACAAAAAACATATTTCAAAAAATATTGTGTAAACTTCTCTGCCTTAGTAAACACAACACGCTTTGGCCAAAGGGCATCATAATAAGTATCAAATTTTGTTCTGTGGTGCTTGATCTTTGTTCTGTTGAACTTACGGCAGACTAAATATTAGCTCCATAAGATAGGTGAAAGTTATTTTACTGAGAAAGTCTCTGATTTCAAGTTTTTTTTTTTCCATTTACTTCTTTCTTATTGAACTACGATGTAGAATGTTGAGCTCCGTGACCTCCTGGGCTCCATCACACTGTCTTTCAAAAATTAATTAGTTGAATTGAAGGCTGAATCAGCCTTCTTCCAAGTAATTTCCTTGCTCTTCAAAAAGTTAACTTCTTTACTCTCATTATCAATGTCCTTTGCCTTGTCAGCAGCATTAAAAACATTATCTATTATTTCTGCATCACCAACACAATGTCAGTGGAATGGGGTGAGACCCCTGTTGTAGAGCCAAACAGAATGGCAGGGTTAATCAGAGTGGCAGGATTAGCAGTGTCAAGCAATCAACTGGGCAACAACTAGGTACCTAGATTGACTTATTAGGTGCTGATGGTAACAAAGAGATGGATATCTGTCTGAAATTGCTTTAGCAAGTAGTGAACAACATCAGGAATACAAGACACTTGAACCTTATCTGGATCAGCTCCAAAACAGGCTACCACAAATGTCTCCATGATAAACAAAGTCTCTTAGGACAAATGGAAGCCTGCATAAAGATAAAGATTAGGATCAAAATCTCAGTTCAGTTTCACAGAATAGAAAAAAAAAAATGGATCATAGAAGCAAATAACCTGCTGGGGAAAGGATATCTTGAAGTGTTTTGTTTTTTTTTTTTTGTTTGTTTGTTTGTTTGTTTTTTTAATTCCAAACTGTCTGTGCTGGGAATTCTTCTACATATGAGCTCTTCTCACAGATTCATCTTCCTTGCTCAATTTCCTTGCCCTTCTAATCAACACATGCATGTTTTGTGCCATATAATGCTCCATTTACTTCTAATACAATCATTGTTATTATCAGACACTCCTTGTCTACATGTCATATTTTAAATTTTATTTTATTTCAAGTTGTTTTAAAAGTTGATATTTGATTATTGGCATCGTTATTGCCACTAGAATTTAATAAGAAGTGATTGTTTTAATGATATTCTTAGCTTTTCAAAGAACGCATAACGCACAACAAATTAAAAGGAATGAAAATATTAAAGTCAAGTTATATTTAATGAATACATTAAAAAGTGTAAACATCTTCCTGAATACATAACAGTAACACAATCCAGATTGTGATTGTTTTAGGGGAGCAAGGGGAAAGCATAAAACTGGGGAGCAAAATTGTGGTCTTTTATGTTTATTAAGTAAAAATGTGAGAAAACATTACTGTTTTTAATTTCAATTTTGACAACTACATTTTTTATTTTGTTTTCATTTGCAGCTTCCCTGAACCAGAAATTAAATAAAAATATATAAGAGAAAGAGGCAGAGAGAAAAACAGAAAAAAGAATGAGAGAAATGGTAACCCTTTATTCCCTTGACATATATTTTTCTTAAATTAATCAAGTACTCTATTCTGTCTCTGATAATCTGATTTCAGTTTTCCATCTGTTCTGTTTCTTGCCATCTGCCCATCACTGATTTTAACTCCATTGTGCCATATTCCTTGAAGCTAATCTCATTCAGTCCTGTGAATTATAGGTATGAAAGGTACTGAGAACCATAAAACATGTAGAAGCATGTACCCCAGTATGGGAGCCCACAGAGAAGAAGGGGCAGATTCAGGACCAGGCTGAGTGACAGCGACCTTGGTCACTGGCATTGTCAGACTACTAAGGGTCTAGATTGAATTTAGAAATCAGTTTTCTGAAAAGGGAACAAGATTATATTGTAGCCTCATAATTTATTTATTCTTTTTTGCTGGACCATCAAATGTAGCTTTCTAATGTTATGAATGTATTTAGAGTGACAAAATTGTGTTTGGGAAAAATCATGGCTTATTCAGTTGCATTTGTCCATAAAAATATTCTAAAATTCCAGTTGAGATTGGGACAGAGATGGGACAATTTCTAATCTCCTAAGACCAATTTTATAAAAGTTTTCCAAATGAATAACCCAGAGTATAACATTCACTGGCAAATTTCAATCATTTTGAATTTTTATATTTAATTATAACACCATAAGTTTTGAGCTTATGGAAAAATATTGCTAATCTTCAGTAGTCATATTTTCACTAACTTCTACTCATGTGTGATTGTCTCCAAACTGTATTGTAAAAGTTATACATTATTTTTTCTAATTTCTCTTTACTCATATTTGGCACATATCTTTAAAATACATACATGATAGGTGTCGCTGTTAGTCTTGCAAATGCTAGTCTCTCCTTTTACAGAGGTACCCTTTTTGTTTATTAGCTGAGAATATGGCCACCTGGAAAAAAAATGCTATGATATCTGATCCTCAATGCAACTAGGGTATCTGTAAGAAACTAAGTTTTGGGCAATGGATTGTGAATAGAATTGGCATAAGCAACTTCTAGCAAACGTCATTTAAAAAGTGGGTGTGTCCAATTCCTTCTCTTTTCCTCCTTTTTACTAGTTGCAATCAGACATATTGACTGGAGCTGCTTTGAAAGACACTTAGAATCCAGTGTTTGAGTATGATGACTAAAAAGGTAGACAGTGCTTGGGTGCCTGATAATAATGCAGTCATCATTTCACCCTGGAAAGTTGATGTGGAACTCTATGTGAAAGGGAAATACACTTTAATTTTGATTAAACCTGAGTTTTCTCCACTTCTGGTTATACCAATCCAAATCCATGTTTTATGATGTATTATTATATACTATAGCCATCTCGATCTTTTTTTCTGTCTAGGAGGTAAACCACAAAATAAAAGGACTGTGTGAACACTTGATGTTTAATCATTGGCTATATTATAGCAATGAATGAACATTTAAATACCCTACAGATAGCTGGAGTATGTTATTAGATTAAATCTGATACATACAAAATTTTTTATCACTCTTCCAGGCTGAAGACTTTTCTACTCACTTTCACTGACTTTGCTTTCCATAGATGCTCCTTCACTTTCTACTTCCTCTGTTTCTGTTATTTAATTTGCATCATATCATTGATTTTTCCTCTTTGTTTCTTCACTATTATTCTATTTATTTATTTCTACCTTTCCTGGGCTTCCATTATATTTCTTGGTTTGTAGAAACATTGTTCTAGAGTTCGAGGGCATTTTTATTTCCTTTGATAAAAGAACCAGTAATATCTCAGGTCAAGCAACTTTCGAAAATCTGCACTCACTTCTTTCAACAGACTGTGGGAATCTTTGTTTTTCCCCTCTCTCTCCTACATTAATATGTTTTTCTTAAACAATGAATATGCTAAACATCAGAAAGAAAAATAATCTGTATGTTTAAAATATTTTAAGAGGTTCTAGAAAGTATTAAGGATATTATAAAATAACACCTCTATTCTACTCTTTCAAATACTAGTGATGCTGCTTCTCAATTTAATAATAGAAAACTAATGATTATTTCTAACCATTATGTAATATTGGTTTATATATTCACATAAAACAATTTACTGTTTCTATACAACTGAATCTCAGGCCAACAGAGTGGGAAGGTATAAGTATTACAGAAGCATGCTGTTGTGGCAGAGTTTTGAAAATCTTCAAATATTTGAGTCTGGCTTTAAAAAAAATCACAGGATTATAAATAATATAGTTCTATAAATATGTACCTGACATTTTAAAAAGACAAATTAAAGTAGTTTTAATTGCAATCTAAAGAGGAATGTGACTCTTGGAAGGATAAGAACATCAGTAAAATAGCTAATTCTTTGAAATTCAACTGGTTCCATAGAGTATATGTGAAAAAGATCTGAATTAAAATACAGTATTCTGATAGTGCCAGTCATCAACCTGAAATCAAAATAAGAGAAATACTGCTGCCAGCCATGGTCTTAACACACGATGCTGTTTTCTTCATTTTAAATATTTTTCCTGACAATTCTAAGTTATTTCTCATGAGAAAAGTTGAGTTAAGTCATCCCCAGGAAAGTGAGTCATAGTATCTAAACACACAGGAGTACCATTCTGTGGATGAGTAAATAAGATCAGTTCTATTTCCACCATGCCAGACGCTATACATTTTCTGGAAAGACTCAGGATTTCAGGTCTTTAGTGAGACTTCCCGCTAAGCTGAACATCTGTTCATAATATATTGTACACTTGCTAGAAACCTAAGAATGCTAAAATGATTAGAACATCTTGATTGTGTTTTCCAGTAGTATACAGACAAAAGAAGATGTCGAATTGGAGCACTGAGCAAGCACCAAATCACCTCTCTGCCACCATCCAAATACATACCATCTTGTTTCCCCACTACTCTCATTTGTCAGTTGTTGGAAATGTTTATGAAAATATAATTGAGGTATTACTTAAGAAAATCCCATGCCTTTGTCCCTGAAATAAATGAATTACCAACAATAAGGATATTTAGGGAAAAAAAAACCAATTTTTATATACGCAAAATCATATCCATCACTTTAAGTGTTTTAATTTCCTTGGCTATTTTGTCTGTATTGTTTCTCTATACCACTAAAATTATGAAGTAATGAATACAATTAGCATAACTTTATAGGACATAGGGAATTGATTGCTTTGTGAAATTGATCTTCCATTTAAACATTCTCTTCTTCCATTAGTTTCCATCTGGTCATTTACCAAATTATTTCTTACTTTTTTAAACCAATGACCTTTTTTTTTTTTTGAGACGGAGTCTCGCTCTGTCGCCCAGGCTGGAGTGCAGTGGCTGGATCTCAGCTCACTGCAAGCTCCGCCTCCCGGGTTTATGCCATTCTCCTGCCTCAGCCTCCCGAGTAGCTGGAACTACAGGCACCCGCCACCTCGCCCGGCTAGTTTTTTTTTTTTTTTTTTTTGTATTTTTTTAGTAGAGACGGGGTTTCACCATGTTAGCCAGGATGGTCTCGATCTGCTGACCTCGTGATCCGCCCACCTCGGCCTCCCAAAGTGCTGGGATTACAGGCTTGAGCCACCGCGCCCGGCCAACCAATGACCTTTGATCTCAAAATATTGTATTAAAAATGTGTATAATCTATTGGGAACATTCACATAATTACTGTAATGAGCATGAAAAGTACTCAAATCAATGTACATTATTTGCAAATAAAAACAGTAAGTTTTCTCCTACTGAAACAGTTCCCTTATTGAATCCTCTAGTTTACAGTTCCCTTATTAAATCCTCTGGCTGATCCTCTAGATTCAGAAGAACATTAAGAATGCAATTATTCTCTTAGGCAGTACTCAATTAAGCAAATTTGATGCAATTAATTGAATTATATGTGGGGAAATTCTAAAAACCTGAATATCTGGAAAAGTTCATAACATTCTTTTTTTATTATTATTATACTTTAATTTCTAGGGTACATATGCACAACGTGCAGGTTTGTTACATATGTATACATGTGCCATGTTGGTGTGCTGCACCCATTAACTCATCATTTACATTACGTATTTCTCCTAATGCTATCCCTTCCCACTCCCCCCACCCCACCACAGGCCCCGGTGTGTGAAGTTCCCCACCCTGTGTCTAAGTGTTCTCACTGTTCAGTTCCCACTATGAGTAAGAACACGCGGTGTTTGGTTTTCTGTCCTTGCGATAGTTTGCTCAGAATGATGGTTTCCAGCTTCATACAGGTCCCTACAAAGGATATGAACTCATCCTTTTTTATGGCTGCATAGTATTCCATGGTGTATATGTGCCACATTTCCTTAATCCAGTCTGTCACTAATGGGCATTTGGGTTGCTTCCAAATCTTTGTTATTGTGAATAGTGCCACAATAAACACACGTGTGCATGTGTCTTTATAGTAGCATGATTTAAAATCCTTTTGGGTATATACCCAGTAATGGGATGGCTGGGTCGAATGGTATTTCTAGTTCTAGATCCTTGAGGAATCACCACACTGTCTTCCACAATGGTTGAACTAGCTTACACTCCCACCAGTAGTGTATAAGTATTCCTATTTCCCTCTCCAGCACCTGTTGTTTCCTGACTTTTTAATGATCGCCATTCTAACTGGTGTGAGATGGTATCTCATTGTGGTTTTGATTTGCATTTCTCTGATGGCCAGTGATAATGAGCATTTTTTCATGTATCTGTTGACTGCACAAATATCTTCTTTTGAGAAGTGTCTGTTAATATCTTTTGCTCACTTTTTGATGGGGTTGTTTCATTTTTTTCTTGTAAATTTGCTTAAGTTCTTTGTAGATTCCGGATATTAGCCCTTTGTCAGATGGGTAGGTTACAAAACTTTTCTCCTGTTCTCTAGGTTGTCTGTTCAGTCTGATGGTAGTTTCTTTTGCTGTGCAGAAGCCCTTCAGTTTAATTAGATCCCATTTGTCAATTTTGGCTTTTGTTCCCATTGCTTTTTGTGTTTTAGTCATGAAATCCTTGCCCATGCCTATGACCTGAATGGTATTGCCTAGGTTTTCTTCTAGAGTTTTTATGGTGTTAGGTCTAACAATTAAGAGGAAAAGAAGGTTAAAGTTATACGTACAGGAGAGAGAAGATTGTTACTAAAAATCATGATCATACTTAGGTTATTATTTGATTTATCATGCCATCTTTGAAAATGTGTTTTATATCTTCATTTTGAATTTAATTCAGATGAAGAGCATAGTACTTTGAGAACTAAAATTAAGTGCTGGAATTTTCAAGATTTTAAAAAAATAATTGTGATCAGGGATCAGAATCAGTACTGTGCAAAACTGGGAAATAAGTTTGCCAAAGACCTGTTGAACTCTAGCTTCTCAGACTTACAAAGCAGAGAGATTTTTCAATAGTTCTGACCTGATTAGACATGTGAAACTTTTGTCGTAGTTTTTATATAATTATAATATTAGATTGCTCAAGGGAAAAAGTGATTTGGTTGGTGAAATCTAGTTCAAAATCTCAACTTTCAGCATAGTTCGTAGATTATTCTAGTCACCTATAGATGATATGAAAACAAAAAGATATAGTAAAAAAATTATGTCATAAGACATCTTACTTAAGCTGCTGATTCTCATGAGGTAAATTTAAGAAAATATAGCAGCTGCACCAAATCTCATCAGTTGGTAAAATCTGTGTGTTTTGCATACATCTTTCCAAATGGCCCAATTCAGAGTATATCTCAGTAATTAGCAGTTAACCAAAAGGGAAAATCTCAAAATAGATTACTCAGACTAATGTACTATCTTCACCAGGGTGTTTTGTAATAGAATTGGTATGTTCTATAATCCAAAGCACTGCTGAAAACATACGTAATATATGACCCAATCTATTTACATATCTAAGAGGTATATATACATGTACGTGTGTATGTGTGTGTGCATTCTGATTTTGCTATTTTTCAAAAGTAACATAGCTTTTACCTATTGTTTCCATTTATTTCTAATACATCAGTTATTGATAACTTTGCTTGAAAAACAGTAACTCCAAAAACCTGAAAATTGTAAATAGATAGCAAAGCAATGTGTTCGTAGTTCTTCATTTTTTTTAGTTCAACTTTACAATTTTTTTGTTTAAGGTTTTTTTTTTTTTGTTATATTTCCTTCACTGAGTATTTAGTTGTACATTGTACAAAAGAAAATCATGATTCATTTATTCTCTTGGTGTATATTTTTAGAATTTAGATTTCACTTTGAAAAGAAGTAAGATTAAGGTAATTGTTAGTGCTGACGTGATTGCAAGAGAACTTAGCTCCTATGAAGGAACTAGTGTCTTTTTTTCTCAGTGATTCTTATAAGAGAGCACAGAGACACTTACAGATAATATTGTTTGCCTTTGCCTATGTTGAGTAGATATGAAGAATGAGGGGAAAAAGCTACAAGGAGGGAAACAGATAAATGTACCAAATTTAAACGTTTCACAAAAATCTCTGATGTCAGACCTCATTTGACTTTTAATTGGAGTTATTGGAATATGAGAGGCCTTTCTAGATTTCCAGGTATTTCTAGATTTTTTTACAAAGCATTTTTCAAAGTCTCTCATAATAAACTTGTGAAAAAAACGGAAAATATGAGGTTGGAAGAAAATACTCAAGTTAATCAACCAGACATTTCGTTTCATGAATGGGTCAATGTTATAGAACTATCCTCTTTAGAGTTTTTGTCAAAGACTTGGCAGAGACATTAGTGGCATCCTCAAACATGTTTAAGATGATACAAGTCTGGAAGCGAAAGCTTAAAAACACCTTTGGAAATAGGATTGATGGGCCATATCTAACAAGAACTTTGGTAAAGATAAATGTCAGTTTTTAATTAGATCTCAAAATTCGCTAAAACACTGGAGGAGAGACAAAACATACTTTCAGCTTTTTGAGGTCATCATAGGGAGGCTATAGAGCACTGGATGGGAGAATGAAGTAAATTACTGTTTTAGGTTTTCTTCTACCTCTGAAGTTAAATAATTCTATAATGTATGTATTTTACTCTACAAATTTGAGGATTGTTTTGAAAGTATTTATGAGTAAATATAGTTATATCTTTTTGGGCAGATAGAAATCTACTTGTTCATGAAAAGATTACTCTTGGCTTTCTGGCTGTCTTTAAAATAATCGTGATATATCTAAGCTCAGAGAAAAAATACAGTTCTTCAAATTCTTCTGAAATTAGAACACTTTAACTATTGTAAGTAGTCAATTCATTTTAATGTTGGAGAAAGAATTTGTCTGCTTTCACCTTTAAGGAACTAGTTCTACTTCACTTAATATTATAGGAGACGTCTTGACTGTGTTCCTTTTACTCAAATAGAATAATTAGAATAATTTTAAATGCACATCAAATATAAGGGTATAGTCATAATTTTGGTACAAGAGACCCTTTCCATATTCTTTAAAAAAGTTAATTTTTTAATAAAGCAGGTATTATATTGGCAGTAAGATTAGGTGGAAATGGATTTATTACAAATGACTTTTTTTCAAATAAAATTGGTGCTACATTTGGTGTAAAAGTTTTTTTTTTTTTTTAATGTGACATAGCAATCACATTAATCTTATAAGAACATTCCTCCCAGTGAGGTACCAAGTTTAAAGTTCTTAAATAACCCAATTAAGGATCTTTACGGAAAAGAAAGAGAAAGAAAGAAAGACAAAAGAACCTGGCCAAATGATGACTAATTAGAATGACAGGCGTTCTTCTGAATCATGAGGGAGTCACAGTACCTAAGTAGTAAAAATAGCGTCTCATTAGTCTTTTAAACACTATTCCCAGGTTTCTGTGAAACTGATATTTAATCACTTTCCCAGTGTACAGCAGGCATTTATTACATAGGGAAGACATACGGAGTGAAAAGTTTATAAAATGCCTGTCAGTCTCTTCTCAATTTGAAGAATGATTCATTAGAATAGGCCACCAGTGGCAGAGGGACACTAAATAAGAGCCTGTGATTAACTTCTTTTCCTACTTTATTGATGGCATTTGCTGAGTTTTGAGAGTAGATGGTGTATCTTAGGGGATGTACCCTATGGAATATGTTGTACAATACTGTAAACTACAGCTAAATCATGTCTACAGCTGTGTTAGTCATAACTCTAGATATTGGTTTTTAGGAATTTGGCCTACTTAAAGTATCTGGAGTCTAAGTTTGCTCTTCAGAATAGCTCAGGTAGAGACACTAAAGGAAGAAAATGTATGTTTAAATTTTGGGGCACTTCTCTAAAGAACAAAAATTTACTTTAAGATGATAGAGCCCAATAATTTTCTTTCAAAAATTCAGGCCAGGCATGGTGGCTCATGCCTGTAATCCTAGCACTTTGGGAGTCTCTAACAGGTGGATCACTTGAGCCCCGGAGTTTGAGACCAGCCTGCAACATGGGGATACCCCATCTCTACAAAAAAAGAAGGTACAAAATTAGCCAGGTGTGGTGGTGCATGCCTGTAGTTTCAGCTACTTGGGAGGCTGAGGCAGGAGGATCAACTTAGTCCAGGGAGGTTAAGGGTGCAATGAGCCATAATCTTGCCACTAAACCAGCCTGGGCAACAGAGTGAGACCCTGTCTCAAACACCAAAAACAAACAAACAAAAATAAAGATGTCACTACATTTAATCTCTGACTTGTTCCTATCAAGGATTGCTATTCTTTCAGAAGTGTTGAATAGTATTTTAGTATTGTTAGGTGCTTTAAACAAATTCAAAATATGATTGTAAGAGCCATTGAATTTTGTCAATGAGTCCTAAATTTAGCTTTCATATACATACATGGAACCAAAAGAAATGTCAATCCAGCAACCACCCCTGTCTCCCCCACAAAAAACAAAGATTATTTTTCTGCATTTCACCAAGAAAATAGAAAAGGGCAAACACCCTAAATTCTTTTTTATTTTTTTGTTTTACTTTAAGTTTTGGGATATAGGTGCTGAACGTGCAGGCTTGTTACATAGGTATACATTTGCCGCGGTGGTTTGCTGCACCCATCAACCTGTCATTTAGGTTTGAAGCCCCACATGCATTAGGTATTTGTCCTAATGCTCTCCCCTTCCCCACCACCCGAATACCCTGAATTCTTTCATTCCATTACTCATTTAAAAAACAGCCTTTATTTCATGGACATAGCATGACACATCTTGTTGCTGGTCGCTCCATAAGATGGTAGGAGGCCCATTATTTGTTTATAATTTCTATTCTAATAAAACATAGTCATGACATATTTACCATACTTCACACTGGTCAGTTGGTTTATTTTTGGTTCTCCATTCCAAACCCCTCCCGGAAAAATAGTTTGTTTCACTAGTATAGGAGTTTGGTAGCGAGCCCTGGACCATTACTTGCTAAAGTATTACAGGGTTGCTGTCCTTATGGAGTTCATATTCTGATGAAGCTAAAGATATGAGAACTATTATAAAACAATACAATAGATAATTTTCTAGCATATACTAAACCTTGGTTAGCAAGTGTTAGGAAAGCACTCATAGCCAGTCTTCATCAAAGCTAAAAAATAAGTAGTATTAATAAATATATTAAAGTAACTCAAGAATCTTTAAACTTATATTCGTATGTCCACTAGAATGCATTATTCTGTAAATCAGAAACTGGTTTTGCTAGAATCACACTAAGTAAAATTGGGTAAATAATGACACTAAAGTTTAATTTACTGAAGCAAAATATCAAAACAGACATTTGCCTTGATTTAAAAAACAAGAATTATAAAAGGCCCTTCTGAAAATTGAATTATTACTTGACATCCACCCCAAAATTAGTTTTTAATATTCATATACGATTCAAAATTTAAAAGAAAATATATTGTATTATATGTATAACTATTCCAACATCTGCGGCAGAATCATAGCATTATTAAAACCTTCTTTATGCTATCATACATCCTTTACAAATCATGTGCTGAGAGCAAGACCTAAATTTTACAATGTGTATTCCAATTTTCTATTAAGTGAGAACCCTCTAAAGACCACAAAGGGGCCAAATTATCTAAAATATTCAAGGCTTATTATATTTCTACTAAATTATCAATTTTGTAAAACAATTAAACAGGGAAAGCCAATTAGTGTAAAAGTGGTCTTTAGAGTATAATCATTAGTTAGAAGCTCGTTTGATAAGGTTAGGTCCAAATCTAATAAATTAAACCCCCAGCAGAACCATAATAGAGCCTTAGTGTCAGTTTTTAACAGTACCAGTCTCTAAATAGAAACCGCCAGAAATTAAGGAAATTAAAAAAAAGAAGTTATTTTTGCCACAATCAACAAAATCTCTGTAGAGTTAGCTATGTCAAGTAAGATTTAGAATAGTTTCTTAATTATGATCACTAGAAATTTATTTGTGCTATGAATCAAAATTGTTATTAGTTCCAGTTTCTTCCAATAGAGTACTGAGGACTATAGGTTAAATAATTATTAACAGAAGAGGCAAAATATAAAATAAAGCAAACACTTTGTAACGTTGGAAAAAGTAAAACAAGATTAATAAGGCAAACCTGATCCACATGGTCATCACTGTACTGTATCATTCCCAGCCTCTGTTAATTATGCCTCATTTATGTTCAGTAAATATTATTTAGGTAAAATAAAGTAAATCAAAAGAGAAAAGAAATGATTTGTGTGAATATTATCTGTTTACATAACATGAACTCACTTAAATGTTAGAACAAATCTTCTGGGTTACTGAGCCATTTTGCATAGGAAGTTAGACCATTATCACAAAAGAAGATGCAGCCTGAGCAATACTAACCTATTAGCCTATTGGAATAAGTGAAAAGTTATCCACTTTAGAATAGAGTTCTGTTTTTTTTTAATCATACAAAGCATAAAATAAGGTCACCATAATTTATTTTTATAAACTTTTTGGCCTCAGCTACTTACATTGCACTTAGTTGCTATATGAATACACATGAATAAAAACTATATAGATCAGAAAAATCATGTTTTTTGTTCATCATTTCCTTCCATCTTTACAAACTTAGTTCTTTAAATTCTAAAGGAAGTAGATAATTCGTATGATCAGAGAATCTACTCATCAGTACATCCACATTCAAAACAGGACAGATTGGTCATTAGGGAACAGTTGGCGGATTACAATGTCTCTTATACCACCCCACACAAATATGTCCTTCAAGTGGTTATATAAACATTATAAACAGTTCTTTAGTTCTTACTATTCTTTTAATTTCTCCAATATTTATGGGAATATATTCTATAATTCACTTTTTAATACTGGTGCAATTTAATCATCTATTTTGATATATTTATTTTCAAGTATCAATATTTATTTTAAAATATTTTGAGTGGATATTTTGCTCCTTTTCACCAACAATATTCTGAACCTATACCTTATTGTAGCTGCATAAATAATCATGCCAGAGCCCTCATGTAATTAAGAAATTTTTAAAAATGGGCATCCGTTTGTACAAATTAATAATGTGAATGATAAGATTCAGGTTAAAGTTTAACATAGAAAAAATTGGACATGGTGCACGAATACAAAATGAATTATTACATGGCAATGTAATTTTACTGCTACCACTTAGTTAATTATGCTGTATATCAAACTGATAATTAAAGAAGCAAGCTCTTACTTCAGTGTTCTATTCATACAACTATCAATTACTATATACATTTAAAATTGTGATTAGACATAAATCTCACAGCAAGGTGTAATAACAAAATATACTTGGCCTCACTACTTCAGAATTTCACAAATGTACTTTTAAAATACATTTCAAAAGAAATCACAGTAGCTCTAGCAGTCATAGCATGATAATTAAAATACATGAATACAGAATAATCTCTGTTAGTTATCTAATGCTACATAAGAAAGTACTTCAAAACTGTTGGTGAAAAGTGTCAAACTGTAAAATATTTGGAGATTTATTTTGAGCCAAATATGAGGACTGTGACTTGCTACATAGCCCCAGGAGGTACTGAGTGCGTGTGCCCAATGTGGTTGGGTGACAGCTTGGTTTTATAAGTTTTAGGAAGGCATAAGCCATCAATCAATACATGTAAGAAGTACACTGGTTTATTCTGGAAAGGCAGGATAATTTGAAGTGAGGCTTCCAGATCATAGATAGATTCAAAGATTTTCTGATCGAAAAGAATTGTTATCATCTAAAGCCCTGTAATCAGTAAAAAGAAGTGTCTGGGGGTAAACTTAAGGGTTGCAGAGACTAAGGTTTTTTTTTTTTTTTTTTTTTTTTTTTTAATCATGCAGATGAAGCATCTAGGTTAACAGGCTTTGGAGAGAATAGATTGTAAATATTTTTTACCGGACTTAAAAAGGTACCAGACTCATAACTAATTCTCTCCTGGATCAGGAAAAAGACTTAGAAAGAGAAGAGGAATCTTTACAGAATATGGATTTTCCCCACAAGAGACAACTTTGCAGGGTTATTTCAAAATAAGCCAAAAATATATTTTGAGGTAAAAAATGTTGACTTATTTCAGGACCTACTATCTGTCATATTGGTATCTTATTCCTACAAAGAGTCTGTTTCATCGGTCTTAAGGTATCTGTTTTTAAGTTAATGCTGGTCAATTTTTCATTAATTCCAAAAGGAGGAGAGTATAATGAGACCTGCCTGACCCCCTCTTTCCCATCATGGCCTGAACTAGTTTTTCAGGTTGTCTTTGGAATGCCCTCAGCTGAGAAGAGGGTCCATACACTCGGTTGGTTGGGGGAATTAGAACTTTATTTTTGGTTTATAAAATGTAGTGGCTAACAGTACAACATTTAATTTGCTTCCTTCCAGTTTTACAATCTGGACATCAACAGCTGTGCTCCACATGGCATCAACAGGTTGACTTTACTGAGGTCAACAGTCCACCTCTAATGTGGCCTCTCTCACATTTCTGGAACGTTAGTGCAGGCTGCCAAGTGGGGAGCCAGCTGAGGCTGCTGTCTAGGAATATAGGTTATCCTTTTAGTGATAATCTCCAGTTGGGCAAGCTGGACTGCTCATAGCATGGGGCATGGGGCCTTGGGGTAGTCAGACTTATTACATGGTGGCTAGAATTCCCTAGAGCACAAAAACTATACTCTAACAAGCTTCCTTAAAGCTTAGATCCTGAATGGGTGCACCTGTGATTCTTCTGCCTTGTGTTAAAGGTCATGGGGCCAGCTAAGATTCAATGAGAAGGAACTGCACAGATGCATAAATACAAGGAAACACTAAAGTAATATTACCTCTCAATAAATAATTTTCTATCCAGTTTCCAAAAGTATAAGACAAAATGCTTATTAGTATAAATTTCATTTTAACTTAAGATAAACACATGTATATGTTTGAATTTGTTTAACATTTTAATATCAGAGTAGCTAAACTTAAATGCCTTTTGTGAAAGCAATATACAGTCTTAGGGCAGAATTCTATGTATTTCATCCATATTTCCTGTTACTTAAGAAGATGTAGTAATGTTTATTCTCTCTTTATTAGATTGGGAATTCACTCATAGCAAGATTTCTCAAATTCTATTTCTGCAATATATAATACTCTTCAGGTTCATCAAAAGCAATGGTAATGAGGAGTTAAGTCCTTTGGTTAAAAGGGCTTTGGATTTCCTGTATTAGATGATAAAATAGTAATGATAATTCAAACTAGTGATTTGTGATAGTTGTTTTCAAGGCTAATTGAAATGTAATCAAATTTCCCAATGACAAATTTACTTTTTTGGTTAATATTTATACATATTGGAAGCTAATTTTTGTTTATTTAAGTCACTCATGCTACCATTTACTGAACAGTACACCAAAGTTATAGCTTCTAATCGTAAACCAAAACTAAAATTCTCAGCCCCTCCAACCATCTGAATGGATCTTTCTTCTTAGTCAAGAGCATAGCAAAGTTAACCTGAAAAACTAGTTCAGGCCATTGTGGGAAGGGGAGCCAGATGTGCCTCATTATTCCTTTTGGAATTACCAATAGCAGGCAGTGGTTTCCATTATGTGTTTCTCTAATGGTAGTGCTGTCCAATATTCTATACATACATTTGAAAATTTAGTTTAATTCCACAATTAAAACACTTTCTCACAGTAATATACTGGCTTTATGTAAAATAATCTGTATGATCTAACACTGCATAAATAATAAACTGAGTAATTTATTACATAATTAAAGACAAACAGATACAGTTAAGAAAATTCTATCATTATCTCTTATAAACAACAACCTCATGATCTTGAATTTTGATACTTGTAAGGACAGATTAACTTCACAAAGTAGCTGGCAAAACAAATTTCATTGAAGACATTTCACAGTTGACCCTTGAACAACATGGAGGTTGGGGGCACCTGCACAATCAAAAATCTTTGGACTCCTCAAAACCTTTACTAATCATCACTGTTGACTGAAAGCCTTAGCAATAACTTAGTCAATTAGTATACTTTTTATATTATATATATTACATGTTGCATTCTTACATAAAGTAAGGTAGAGAAAAGAAAATGTTATTAAGAAAATCATAAAGTAGATAAATATATTTACTAATCATTAAATGAGAGGATAATTATAAAAGTCTTCATCTTTGTCATCTTCTCATTGACTAGGCTAAAGAGAAGGAGTAAGATGAAACGTTGTTCTTGCTGTCTCAGGGTGGCAAAGACAAAAAAAAAAAAAAATCCATGTATAAATTAGACCTACTTAGTTCAATCCTGTATTGTTTAAGAATCAGGCCAGGTGCGGTGGCTTACACCTGTAATCTAGTACTTTGGGATGCCGAGGTGGGCAGATCACTCGAGGTCAGGAGTTTGAGACCAGTCTGGCCAACATGGTGAAACCTTGTCTCAACTAAAAATACAAAAATTAGCCGGATGTGGTGGTGCATGCCTATAATCCCAGCTACTCAGGAGGTAGAGGCAGGAGAATCACTTGAACTCAGGAGGCAGAGGTTTCAGTGAGCCAAGATCATGCCACTGCACTCCAACTTGGGTGAAAGAGAGAGATTCTGTCTCAAAACAAAAAAAAGGAACAAACTGTTTTTGCATTTTAAAACACAATTATTGTTTTGGGTATCACTCTACACAATTTAAAAATATTTGAAAAATCACACCTATAGTGTGAAAAAATGGTTGGGTACTATGCTTAAACTTTACCCCACTCCATTCCTCCCCCCATAGTAGGCTCCAGTGTCTACTGTTGCCATCTTTATGTTCATGAGGATCCAAAATTTAGTTCCCACCTGTAAGTGAGAACATGTGCTAATTTGTTTTCTATTCCTGTGTTCATTTGCTTAGGGTAATGGCCTCTAGCTGCACCCATCATAAAGCTCCAAAATAATCTCCTTTGACTCCAGGTCTCACATCTAGGGCACACTGCTGCAGTGGGTAGGCTTCCAAAGCCTTTGGCAGCTCCACCCCTATAGCTTTGCAGTGTTTGGCCCTCAAGACTGCTCTCACATGTTGGTGTTGATAGTTTGTGACTATTCCAGGTGCAGGGTGCAAGGGGCTGATGGATCTACCATTCTCTGATGTGGAGGACAGTGGCCCCCTTTGCATAGCTCCACTATGCAATACCTTAGTGGAAACTCTGTGTGGGAGCTCCAACTCCACATTTCCCCTTGGCACTGCCCTAGTTGAAGTTCTCCGTGAGTGCTCTGCCCCTACAGCAGGCTTCTTCCTGGGTACTCAGGTTTTTCCATACATCTTTTGAAATCTAGGCAAAGAGTACTAAGCCTCAATCAGTCTTGTACTCTGTGCACACACAGGCTTACCACCATATGGTAGCCACTAAGCTTATGATAACGTGTATTCTCTAGGGCAGCAACACAAGCAGTATCTGGGGTACTTTGAGCCTAGGTTGGAGCCAGAGCAGCCAAGGTACAGGAAGCAGTGTCCTGAAGCTATTCAGGGCAGTGGGGCCATGGGCACAGCACACAAAACCAATCAGTCCTCCTAGGCCTCAAGGCTTATGATGGAAGGGGCTGCTGTGAAGATCTCTAAAATGCCTCCAAGGCCCTTTTTCCCCATTTTTTTTAGATATCAGCACTTGGCTCCATTTTAGTTATGTAAACCTCTCTAGCAAATGGTTTTCCCATAGCCTGCTTAAATTCCTCTCCACAAAAAGCTTTTCCTTTCTCTGGCATATTGCTAGGCTGCAAATTTTCCAAACTTTTGTACTCTACTTCCCTTTTAAAGATAAAGTCCAACTTTAAGTCCTTTCTTTGCTCCCATAGGTGAGCGTAAGCTCTTGGAAGCAGCCAGACTACCTCTTGAATGCTTTGCTGCTTAGAACTATTTTACGCCAGAAACATTCTCAAGTTCAAACATCTGCAGATCCCCAGGGCATGAAAAAAATGCAGCTAAGTTCTCTGCTAAAGCATAACACATCTGACCTTTGCTCCAGTTTCCAATAAGTTTCTCACTTCCATATAAGACCTCATCAGCCTGAACACTGTCCACATTACTATCAGCATTTAGGTCACAACCATTTAATCAGTCTTTAAAAAGTTCCAACTTTTCCTTATCTTCCTGTTTTATTCTGAGTCCTCCAAACCCTTCCAGTTTATGCCCGTTACTCAGTTCCAAAGTCACTTCCACATTTTCAGGTATCTTTATAGCAATGCCCTGCTCCTTGATACCAACTTTCTGTATTAGGCTATTCTTGCATCGCTACAAAGAAATACCTGAGACTGAGTAATTTATTTTAAAAAGAGGGAGGTTTAATTGGTTCACAGTTTTTCAGGTTTACAGGAAGTATGTTGCTAGCATCTGCTCAGCTTCTGGGGAGGCCTCAGGGAGCTTTTAATCACAGCAGAAGGTAAAGCAGGAGTAAGTGAAAGAAAGGAGGGGAGGTTTAGGTGCCACACATTTTTAAATCATCAGATCTCACAATAACTCATTCACTATCATGAGGACAGTTCCAAGGAGATGATGCTTAACCATTTATGAAAACTTCACCCCCATGATCCAATTACCTCCCATAAGGCCTCACCCCTAAATACTGGGTATTACAATTAAACATGTGATATAGGTGGGGACAAAAATACAAACTATACCAAATGCTATTGCTGTATAGAAATGTTATTGACTTTTGTATATTGATTTTTTATCCTGAAACTTTGCTAAAATTGTTTATCAGTTCTAATAGTCTTTTGGCAGAGTCCTTATGGTTTTCAAAGTATGGATTCATTGTTAGTGCAGAGAGATAGTTTGAATTTTTCTTATCCTATTTGGATTCCATATATTTCTTTTTCTTGCCTGATTTATCTGGCTAGCACTTCCAATACTATGTTGAATAGGAGTGGTGAGAGTGGGCACCTTTGTCTTATTTTAATTCTAAAGGAGAATGCTTACAGTTTTTGCCAATTAGTGATGTTGGCAGTGGGTTTGCCATAGATAGCTCTTATTATTTTGAGGTATATTTCTTCAATGTCTAGTTTCTTAAGGGTTTTTATTTTCATGAAGGATGTTGAATTTTATTGAAGGCTTTTGTCACATCTATTAAGATAAACAGATGATTTTTGTGTTTAATTCTATTCATGTGGTGAATCACATTTATTAATTTGCATGTGTTGAAACAACTTTGCATCCCAGAAACAAAGCCTACTTCATCATGGTGAATTAACTTTTATATGTGCTGTTGAATTCAGTTTTCTAATATTTTATTAATGATTTCTGCATCTATGTTAATCAGGGTTATTGGCCTGTAGTTTGCTTTTTTCCTTGTGTCTCTGCTAAAAGTTACTCAGAAGCAAGTTGTTTGATGTCCATGTAATTGTGTAATATTGAGACATCTTCTTGGCATTGATTTTATTTGTATCCTACTGTGGTTTGAGAAGATAGTTGGTATGATTTTGATTTTTAAAAGATTTATTGAGACTTGCTTTATGGCCAAGCATGTACTCGATCTTGGGGTATGTTTAATGTGCAAGGGAGAAGAATATATATTATGTGATTGATGGGTGGAATATTCTGCAGATATCTATTAGGTCCAATTGGACAAGTGTCAAGATTAAGTTTAGAACTCTTTGTTAGTTTTTTATCTCAAAGATCTGTCTAATGTTGTCAATGGGGTGACACTATTATTGTGTGGCTATATACATTTTTTCATAAGTCTAGAAGTACTTGTTTTATATATCTTGATTCTCCATTGTTCAGTATACATATATTTAGGAAAGACTTCTTGTTGAATTGAACTCTTTGTCATTATGTAATGCCTATCTTTTTTTAAAACTGTTGTTGGTTTAAAATCTGTTTTATCTGATATAAGAATAGCAACAGAAATTGGACCCGTTTCTTATACCTTATACAAAAATTAACTCAAGATGGATTGAAGACTTAAACATAAGACTTAAAACCATAAAATCCTAGAAGAAAACCTAAGTAATACCATTCAGGAAATAGGCATGGGCAAAGGCTTCATGACTAAAACACCAAAAGCAATGGCAACAAAAGTCAAAATTGACAAATGGGATCTATTTAAACAAAGAGATTCTGCATAGCAAAAGAAACTATCATCAGAATGAACAGGCAACCTACAGAATGGGAGAAAATTTTGCAATCTATCCATCTGACAAAGGGCTAATATCCAGAATCTACAAAGAACTTAAACAAATTTACAAGAAAAAAACAAACAACCCCATCAAAAATGGGCAAAGGATATGAACAGGCACTTCTCCAAAGAAGACATTTATGCGGCCAACAAACAAATGAAAAAAATGCTCATCATCACTGTTCATTAGAGAAATGCAAATCAAAACCACAATGAGATGCCATATCACACCAGTTAGAATGGCAATCATTAAAAAGTCAGGAAACAACAAATGATGGAGAGAATATGGAGAAATAGGAACACTTTTACACTCTTGGTGGGAGTGTAAATTAGTTCAACCATTGTGGAAGACAGTGTGGTGATTCCTCAAGGATCTAGAACCAGAAATACCATTTGACCCAGTAATCCCATTACTGGGGATATACCCAAAGGATTATAACTCATTCTGCTATAAAGACACATGCACACATATGTTTATTGCAGCACTGTTCACAATAGCAAACACTTGGAATCAATCCAAATGCCCATCAATGATAGACTAAATAAAGAAAATGTGGCACATATACACCATGAAATACTATGCAGCCATAAAAAAGGATGAGTTCATGTCCTTTGCAGGGACATGAATGATGCTGGAAACCATCATTCTCAGCAAACTAACACAGGAACAGAAAAACTAACACCACGTGCCTTCACTCGTAAGTGGGAGTTGCACAATGAGAACACATGAACACAGGGAGGGGAACATCCCACACTGGGGCCTGTTGGTGAGTGGGGGGTAGGGGAGGGATAGCATTAGGAGAAATACCTAATGTAGATGACGGCTTGATGGGTGCAGCAAACCACCATGGCACGTGTATACCTATGGAACAAACCTGCACGTTCTGCACATAAATCCCAGAATTTAAAGTATAATAATAATAAAAAAAGAATAGCAACCTCTGCTCTGAGACAGCAGATTGATGTGCCTTATATTTTATCCAACTTTCCATTGTGTGCCTTTTAAGTGGAGCGCTTAAGCCATTTACATTCAGGGCTAAGTGGGAGCAATTAGGCCACTTACATTCAAGGTTAATATGTGAGGTTTGGGTCCTATCGTGAAATTTTTAGCTAGTTGCTTTGTAGTTTCTATCCTATGCTTGCTTTGTAGGGTCTGTGGGCTACATACTTAAGTGTGTTTTTGTCGTAGTAGGTACGGCTCTTTTGTTTCTATGCCTAAAATTCCCTTAAGGATTTCTTGCAAAGCTGATTTAGGGGTAATGAATTCTCTTAGCCCTTACTTATCTGGAAAAGATTTTATTTCTCCTTCATTTATGAAGCTTGGTTTGGCAGCATATAACTGTGTTGTAATTTCTTTTTCTTAAGAATGCTAAAAATCGGCCCCCAATCTCTCCTGGTTGGTAAGCTTTATGCTGAGAAATACACCGTTAGACGGATGGGGTTCCCTTTGTAGATGACCTGTCCTTTCTCCCTAGCTTCCTTTAAGAGTTTTTTCTTAGCATTGACCTTGAAGAGTCTGGTGACTATATGCCTTTTTGATGTTCATTTTGTAAAGTATCTGGCAGATGTTCTCTGGATTTCTCATATCTGAATGTCTACTTCCCTAGCAAAATCAGGAAAAGTTTCTTAAATTATTCTCTCAATTATATTTTCCAGATTGTTTATTTTATCGAATTCAGGATTGCTGATAATTAACAGATTTTGTTGCTTTACATAACCCCATATATCTCAAAGGCTGTTCATTTTTTTCATTTTTGTCTGACTTAGTTAAAAAGACCAGTCTTCGAACTCTGAAATTTCTTCTAATGCTTGGTCCAGTCTATTGGTAAAGCTTTCAATTTTATTTTGAAATTCTTTAAGTGAGAATTTTAATTTCAGAAGGTCTGACTGATTTCTTTTTAGCGTGGTTATCTCTTTTTTCATTTCATGGATTCCTTTAGAAGTTTCTTTGTCTTAATTTGTAACCTAGTCTTGGATTTCATTGAGCTACCTTACCCAAGCTAGAATTTAGTGGTGATCTGGGCTCACTGCAACCTCCAGCTCCTGGGCTCAAGCAATTATCCTTCCTCGGCCCCATGAGCTGCTGGGACTATACACCATGCCCAGCTAACTTGTGTATCTTTAGTAGAGGTGGGGTTTCACTATGTTGACCAGGCTGATCTTGAACTCCTGACCTCAAGTAATCCTCCCACCTCAGCCTCCCAAAGTGCTGGGAACAGATGTGAGCCACTGCACTTGGCCCATGCTTTGAATTCTTTATCTGTCGTTTCTGAGTTTCTATTTCGGTCAGGGACCATTACTGGAGAGCTAGTGCAATCCTGTGGTGGTGTCACTACATTCAGATTTTTCATGGTGCCAGAATTCTTACATTGGTTCCTTCTCATATTGAGATGCTGGCACTTCAAATTTATGTAATTATTTTCCTGTAGGTAAGATTTTTCTTTTTCTTTCGTTCCCTGTATTATTATTTTTTTCCCTTTCTCTCCCCTCCCTAAGGGGTGTGACTATAGAGAATACTGCGTAGGGTCTTTTGGCTTTGCTTCTGTAGCCCTATGCACTTCTTTTGCAGGCTTTACATTGGGTTGTGGAGTTAAACCTAGAAATCTGTAGAAAGCTGGCTGCAGCCAACGTGGCTGGGTATGTTCTTGATCCCTGTTTTCTAGCAGAAGCTCTTTTGCTTATGGTAATGGGTTGATTTGTGGAATATATACTGGTCTGAGCTCCTTGTTCAGCCCTGTGGGGGTAGGAACCATGAAGGCCAGGGCCAGACTGGGTAGGTCTCTCTACAGGTTCCCTGATGGTAGGCCCAGGTACCAGTACCAAGAGAAAATCTATTAATAGTAGGAAACCACCAGTGGGCATCACCCAGAGGTGTGAAGCAGGGAATCCTCCTCATTCGCAAGTTCTCTGCAAAGGGAGGGGGTGATCTATACTCTCAATCCAGGGAGTTGGTGCTACAGATGCCTAGAGATTTGCCTGGGCAGGGAGCAGAGAGGGCCCCCCTGTCCCAAGACCTCTGCACAGGAGAAGTGGGGGTGACTCACACTGCTGAACCAGGCAAGTAGGTGCTCTGAATGCTCTGAATGTATAAAGCAGAGAGGACCTCCCTGCATCATAGTCTCTGTCCAGGAAGGGTCTGGGAGATCAGGCTGCTGAACCAGGCAAGTGGTGCTCCTAATGCCTGGAGCTCTACCCGGGCATGGAGCAGACAGAGCCCAGCAGCACCAAGATCTATTTCAAGGAAGCATGAGGCAGCTCAGGCTGCTGAACCAGGCAAGTGGGTGCTCCAAATGCCTGGATTTCTGCCTAAGGGTAAAGCTGAGAGGGCCTTCATGCACCAGTATATCAGCAGAGCAGGCTGGGGCACCCAGCAACAGGCTGTGGACCCAGTTTTAGAGTGCCAAGCTGTCCCCGGCTACAAGCCCTGCTGCCTAGGAGAAAATGCAGCTGTCGCAGTACTTCTCTGGAGACCCTAGAGAATTTGCTTAGTATGTGTAAGGAAGGGCACTTTGATATTCACAGAAACTGTTAAGAAATTGGTACTAACTATCTAGAAAACAGAATTCACCAAGGCAGCTGCCCTCCAAGGAAGCTAACCATAGATCATAGCTTCCTCTGCCTTCCATATTTCCTCACCTGGCTGACCGGAACTCTATATGCTGAATAACCCATGCCTTCAAACTGTTTGGACACAGAGATTAAGTACTTCTGATAAGGCTAAAGAATTACATAAGACCAAGGAATAAATCGATAAAAGACATTCTCAGAAGGTATTTATGAAAAACAAGAAACCCCATGTTTGCCCTTTTTAAGCACAGCTAACCTCTACAAATCTCCACTGCAAGATGACCTTATCTAACCCCAGCTTCTCTAATTCATTCTTATCAGTGTCCTACTTCTTAATCCTGTGACCTATACTGGTCTTGTCTCAAACAGGCAAGAAATATTGGTAATAGAATTATGAATAAATTAAATGAATAAATCCATCTTATCTAAAATATTAAATTGTTTATGTATCCACATTTTTAAAATGGAAACTCCTTTCTTTTTGTTTCTAATAAAAGTAATAAGTGTTTATTTATTGAAAATAAGTATAGAAGTTTAAGACTTCTCATAATCTTACCCTGTAACTTGTCTCTCTCTTTAACTCCTAAAACAAATTAATTTGGGCATGTATTTTTGGACTTATAAACACAAAGGCACATATACACACATGCTTATTTAACTTACTACACATGCTTTGAATATTTTAATGGCTGAATAGTTTACTGCTGCCTTCATTCACTATATTTTTTAAGCAATTTAATGTACATTAAAAACACAGATTATTTGATAAATCTGACAAGCATTTTTTTCTGCCTACAATTGCTTTTTTACTGCTGCAGCAATTATGTGTAAACATCCTAGGGCATACATATTTACACATTTCTATTTTGTTCTTATTTAATTTGTATACATATTGTTAAATTGTTCTTTTAAATTGACATATCAGTTTACATTTCCACTAATATTATTTTCAAGGAGGCATATACTGACACCTTTACTAGCAGGGGATACTAATCATCTTTTAAAATATTTTAATATTTTCTTGTTCATTTCAGTAGGACTTTGAATGTCATAGGGAATATAGAAATAAACAACTAATATCCCAGAACTACAAGTCAGGAAAAAAAATTATTGCACTGATTTGAAGTACTTTTATAATTTTCATTTGTTAATTAAAAAGAAATGTGTATAGTGGCTTGCACCTGTAATCCCAGCACTGTGGGAGGTCAAGGCATAAGGATTGTTTGAGTCCAGGAGTTGAAGACCAGCCTGGTCAACATAGCAAGACTCCATCTTTACAAAGAAAGAAAGAAAAAATAAAGAAAGAAAACTAGGCAGGCTTGGTGGTGCACTCCTGTAGTTCTAGTTACTCGAATGCTGAAGTAGGAGAATTCCTTGAGCCTAGCCGGGCGGTTGAGGTTCCCATGAGCTGTGATCACACTATTGCACTCCAGCTTGGGGGACAGAGTGAGACCCTATCTCTAAAAAAAAAAAAATAAGTTAAAAATGTTTTATTCTATAAAAATATATTTTATTTTACAGATTTGCTAAAGAATACTAATCCTCTAAAGTAAAAAGAACACAGAAATTTCTAGTAGTCATACCTTTTTAAAATATTTGTCAGGTTTTACAAATAATTTTAATATATAGAAAATCAGAATATCAAAATACTTGACATAAAATGGAAATTTCATTATATGTGCGTGTATTATACATATATATAATATATTCATTTGCATACATCTCAGCTGTAAACTGAAATCAAGATGACGAAGTTGTATCACATTGTTACTGGCATGTCTATGCTTAGGGTAGCAGACTGTTAACTGAAGGCAAATACAAACATGCTCTAACTTAAGAAGAACACAGTACAATAGCTTTGGTGATTTAAGCTCTTTTTATTCCAAAGCAGATGCTAGTGAAAAGTTCCATTAGGAAAGAGTTGCCAAAGGGAAAAAGATACAAGTCAAGTACAAAGTTAGAGACAAGGGTGATTCTGTATGGTGCCTCAGTTCAGAATTCAGTCATTCCTTCTTTCTGTTCACCACTAAGAAATCCCAGTTAGCTGCTTCCATGGTAAATCTGGACCCTGTGATAGCAGAAACAGGTGTTTCTGAAGGTCTTTCTACTTTTCTATAGACAGCTCATTGCCATTTCTCTCTCTCTCTCTCTCTCTCTATATATATATATGCATATATACATAGATATATATATCTATGTACATATATACAGATATTTGTACATAGGTATATGTATCTACTTATGTATATATGCACTTATTTTTATATGTATATACTTGTAAGTTCACTGACCCTGGAGATATTGCAGGTTTGGTTCCAGACTGCTGTAATAAAGTGACTCACAAATGTTTATATTTATATTATAAAAAATATATTTTTATATTTATATAAACATGCACACAGATATTTGTACATATGTATATGTACCTATTTATGTACATATGCACTTATTTATATATGTACATATTTATAAGTTCAGACAGACCTTGGAGATATTGCAGGTTTGGTTCCACACTGCCATAATAAAGTTAATCACAAATGTTTATATTATATTTATATTATAAAAATATACATTTATATTTATACATATATACACACAGTTATTTGTGCATATGTATATGCATCTATTTATATCTATATGAACTTATGTATATATGTATGTGTTTGTAAATTCAGACAGACCTTGGAGATATTGCAGGTTCAGTCCCAGACTGCCATAATAAAATGACTCACCAATTTTTGGGTTTCCCAATGCATATAAAACTTAGGCTTACACTATACTATAGTCTATTAAGTGTACAATAGCATTATGCCTAAAGGTCAATGTTACACATCTTAATTTAAAAATATTTTATTGCTAAAATATTCTAACAATCTTCTGAGCCTTTAGAGAGTCATAAACTTTTTGCTGCAGACAGTCTTGCCTTGATGTTGATGGTTGCTGACTGATCAGCATGGTGGTCGCTGAAGGTTGAGATAGTTGTGGCAATTTTTTAAGATTCTGAAATTTACCACACTTATTGACTCTGTTTCACAAAGGATTTCTCTGTGCCCTGAGATGCTGTTTGACAGCATTTTACCCAAAGTAGAACTTCTTTCAAAATCAGAGTAAATCTTAAACCCAGCCACTGATTTATCAACTAAGTTCTCTGTTGTCATTTCAACAATGTTCACAGCATCTTCACCAGAACTAGAATTCAGCTCAAAAGAACCATGTTCTTTGCTCTTCCATAAAAAGCATCTCCTCCTCTGTTAAAGTTTTTTCATGAGAGTGTAGCAATTCAGTCACATCAGACCCCATTTGTAAATCTACTTCTCTTGCAATTTTTACCACATTTACAGTGACTTCCTACACGATGTCTTGAACCCCTCAGAGCCATCCATGAAAGGTAAAATCAATTTCTTTCAAATTTCCATTAATGTTTATATTTTGACCTTCTCCCTTGAATCACAAGTGTTCTTAATGGCATCTAGTGTGGTGAATCCTTTCCAAAAGATTTTCGATTTATTTTGCTCAGATCTGTCAGAAGAATCACTATCTATGGCAGCTGTAGCCTTGTGAAATGTATTTCTTATATAACAAGACTTGAAAGTCAAAATTACTTCTTGATCCATGGGCTGCAGAGTGTTAGGAGGCATGAAAAAAACCCTTTAATCTCTTTGTACATCTCCATTGGAGCTCTTGGGTAAACAGGTGCATTTTCAATGAGCAGTCATATTTTGAAAGGCACCTTTTTTCTGAGCAGTAGGTCTCAACAGTGGACTTAAATATCTAGTAAAACATGTTATAAACAGATGGCCATTATCTAGACTTGTTCCATTTGTAGGGCATAGGAAGAGCAGATTTAACAGTATTAAGGGCTTTTTAAAATCGTAAATGAGTGTTGACTTCAACTTAGTCGCCAGATGCATTAGCTCCTAAAATGAGTTAGCCTGTCCTTCAAAGGTTGAAGGTTTGAAGCCAGGCGTCAACTTCTCTCTAGCTATTCAGTCCTAGATGGAACCTTCTTCCAATCAAAGACTGGTTTAGTCTATATTTAAAATCTCTCATTTAGTGTAGCCACCTTCATCCATCATCTTAGCTAGATCTTCTAGAAAACTGGCTGAAGCTTTCACATCAGCACTTCACTTTGCACTTTTATGTTATAGAGATGTCTCCTTTCCTTCAACCTCATGAACTAACCTCTGCTATATTCAAACTTTTCATCTGCCACTTATTCACCTCTCTTAGCTTTCACAGAATTAAAGAGAGATAGGACCTTGCTCTGGATCAGGCTTTGGCTTAGGGGAATTTTGAAGCTGGTCTGATCTTCTATCCAGACCATTAAAACTTTCTTCATATCAGCAATAAGGCTGTTATACTTTCTGAGCACTCACTTGTTCACTGCAATATCACTTTTAATTTCCTTTAAGAGCTCTTTCTTTGCATTCACAACTTGATTAGCCTTTTGTAGAAGAGTCTCAGTTTTTAGCCTGTGTCAGCTTTCAACATACCTTCTTCACCAAGCTTAATTTTTCTAACTTTTCATTTAAATCGAGAAACTTGCAACTCTTGTTTTCTCTTGAACACGTGAAGGCCATTGTGTGGTTATTAATTGAACAAATTTTAATATTGTGTGTAACAGGGAACAGGGAAGCCGAGCGGAGCAAGAGATATAGCATTGTATACAATGTTATCTAAAGAAAATTGTCTTTGATTATAAAAACTTCCTCTTTAATCAAGGCTTTTAACATGGAGCAGATTTTTTGAATAAAATGGAAAGTTTCTGGTACATTGAAATGTGTATTGAAAGATCTTGCATTTTTAGATACAATTCTGTATTTGTTTTTGTATTATCATTAAATTTTAAGTGATCATTGCATTTTTATTTTTAAAATGGTACTTTAAAGTTTGAGGGAGAGAAGAGAGAATGAACACTGCTTTCCTGTAATAGTATTTGGATAGCTACCATTTAATAGCTCACAACCACTTGGCCTTTCTCTCACAGAATGGCAAATTGTTTCTGTGAAATTAGAAACCAATAATTCACATTTCATAAATTTATTTTATTATGTAATATGTATTTAATATGTATGTAATAAAATTTATTTTATTATGTAATATGTATTTAATATAATCAAGTTATAATTACATATATAAATATATTCAACTTCAGTATTCAAAATAAGAATTACTATATCTTTGCACAACATATTCATCTAGTAACCTCACACTCACTCTTTTAAACCACTACTTGGTTTAACTTTATGTGTTTTTGCTGTCACGCAAACAGTTTTCTATAATCAAAAGGCAAATGTTCAACTTTGCCATGCTTCTTCTTCAGGTTCAGTCCTTAAACAAACAAACAAACAAAAAAGGCATGTTTCTGCTTACTTATTGCTGGACAGGTTATTAAGCGACTATCCAGATTCACTTCCGTTAGAGGCAATGTTATTTTTAGGAAGCTGGAAAAGATAATTATAAACTATCGCAACTATGAAAAATAGTAGTTGGTTGGGCATGGTGGCTCATGCCTGTAATCCTAGCACTTTGGAAGATCGAGGAGGGAGAATTGCTTAAACCCAGGAGATCAATACCAGCCTGGGCATATAGTGAGACTTCGTCTCTATAGAAAATTTTAAAAATTAGCCCAGTGTAGTGGTGTGTGCCTGTAGTCCTAGCTACTCAGTAAGCTGAGGTGGAAGAACTGATTGAGCACAGAAGGCGGAGGTTGGAGTAAGGCAGTTAGCCAAGATTGCAACACTGAACTTCACTCTGGGTGACTGAGTGACAGAGCAAGATCTTGTCCAAAAAAAATAAAAATAAAAATAAGTAGTATTGGAAAAGGAAAAGAAGAGCTGTTCTATGTGGCTAGACATGCTCTTTACACGTTAGCATCTTTTGCTATTCCTTACCTAGATCATTAAATAAATACATAATTGTTTTTCTGAAAGCACGGATGTTTGTTAAAATTTTAATACATATTAAGATGGATTCACTACAGGTATTACTGATACTGATACTTCAACATAGTCTCAGAAAATCTGCAATGCATGTCTTCAAACTAGTAAATTTTATTTCTTACCACTCTTGTCAGCACAATCTCTTTATTGCCACCAAGGGTCTTGGATCTAGGTCAATCAGAATGTAGCAAAGGGATGTCAGAGCTATTGTGGTCAGTGAGTAGACATTAAACAGGGGGTAAATAAGATATTTTTGATATAGATCTATATCTAACATAGGCATATATTTCCATTAATTCATATTCATTCAGATACTAATATGAATTTGAGCAAGACCCTCCCTCTTGCATATAATGCATGTGTTCTAAAGACAATGAGCAGACTGGAGTTGGAATATACCAGTGAATGCAATCATTCTAAATTAGTGACCTGGGGGATTGGGCATGAATCCTAAACACAGTATGAGAATTTATTACTCTGTAGTAAAGGTTTCAATAATACATTACACACATTTCACCACTCAAAACACCAAAGGAAATCTGTATACAAAGCAGCAATATGGTTAATACTCTTTCCCTATTAACTTTATGATGCATAATACTTATATAATGCTGTGAAAATGCTCACTTACAATGAAAGATAATGACTACAATAACACTTTATTCAATGCTTTAATTTGTCCCATGAATCATTCAGGCCTATATAATTGCATTGGTAATATGACACTATTGTATAAACAGGTCATGTGTAAATGGAATGGGCCCTTCCTAACTGGGCCATGGTAAGCACTTCTATGAAAAGATTTGGTAGGTTTTTACCTGAATGTATCTGCTCTCTCATAGAATTTACTTTTTTTTTTTTTTTTTGTAAATCTATACATAGACTGAAACTTGATTATCTTACAACACTAAAATAAGATTGAGGAAGGTTTGCTGGGTTTTCAAGTGCTATATTGATTCCTAGAAAATATTTATTTCAAATGCATTAATAGTTTTATGCTACCTACTGTGGATATTATATCTACTTCTCCTCATACTTAAGTGACGATGAGGCATTATAATTAAGTAATAAATTGTGAGCTATGTTTAGTTACATAACAAGTTAATGAAAGATTTCATGTAAATGAGTGGCTAGATGGAGAAGTTTTTGAAAGATCAATGGGGATTATAATGATTATGGAAGGTATATCAACAACAAGATGAGATAATACTGATTTTCACTACAGAGAATGGTAATGCAATTATGACCAATAATATAAAAACATGTTTAAAATGATCTAAAATAGATGTATTATCCTTAAAATGCAATAAGGAAAGGGTAAAATATGCCCTATTTGAATCCCTGTCAAAAATTCAGAAAATTGTCAGAAACAAATCTACAGAAAGATAAATTAAACTACAGGCTAAGATAAATTAAACTTCTATAGACTCTGAAAAATTATAGTTTTTCAAAAGGTAACAATTTTTCTTATTCTTTTTTCCTTGCTTTTTAAATGCCTAATCTTTGAGGCCTGCAGTTTACAAAAAAATTATCTGAGCAGGATCAGAACTGAAAATTACTGCAGACCTAGAACCTTTCCAGGCAAAATACCAAACCAAACTGTTAAATGGGGGACTCAGTTTTGGCCTATACATCTTATATGATAAGATGCAGCCAATAAAATAAAGCTACTGAAGATCTCACATTAACTTAAGAATTACTTGTGCTATAATGTTATGTAAAAAAATCCACAACATAAAATTAGATCTCACATGATAACTGATATAGAATAATGGAAGAAGACATACAAAGATGTTAACAATGAATGACTTTGGATCATCAGAGAACAGGTTTCATTTTTCAATACTAGCAAATTTATTTTATATTTTAAAATTACTGTAATAACTATACATTTTATAACTAGAATGTAGCAATGTGACTTGTAAAAATGTAACGGCTACTAAGATGTATTACAATCATGGAAAGGGAAAGGAAATCAGCAACAATGTAGAAATTTGAATCAGACAAAGATTGAATTAGGTGAAGAGCTTTACTTAGAGATATCTAAGTTACAGTCTGGAATATAGTCATCCTGTTAATGTGTTCAAATACCATATTTATTTTGCTGAAAGATTCCACATTTCACAAGAGTCATACTTTTCTGAAAATTCAAGTCTTGCAGTGGTATGGAGAAAAAGAAAAAAATAGAGCAGAAAGAGGAATCAGAATGCCAGGGGTTATAGGGACTTGAGGTGGTGGGGGCACAGTAGTAAATAAGGTTGATATGTTGGTTTCAATATGAGGGCAAGATTTGAGCAAGGCTTTAAGAGAGGAGAGAGAGTTATCCAAATCGATATATAGGCTACACCGTTTTAATAAGCTGATATATTGCTTCCTTTTTGAAAGGTTCTGGAATCCTAGTAACTCTAATGCAAACAACCGCTTGACTTCTTTGGAACATTTACACAAATGACCCCACAGCACTCATAATTAAAGCTAGTTTCTATTCTGAGTTGCTAGCTGAAATTATTATTCTATTAGGATTTTGTTCTATGTTATTATGTTATTAGCACTATGGGAGTTACCAAGAGAAGCTGTTCAATGATAACAGCCCCATTAATGCCTCTAGTGAAATACTTTAAACAGTTCTTTATTGATCTTGGTTCCAAATACATCAAAATGTTGTATTACAGTTTTGTTGAACTATTCACCCTACTGGCATTCTCAGGTGGCTACATTCCCAGTTCAAAAGTTCTTATTCTTGAGCTCCAGGTAGAAATGAAGAAATAGCAAAACTGACCTAACTGAAAAATGTGGATTGACTTTATTCAAGTTCTTGATCATTTAAAAAATATTTTACTTCTTTTTTCCATGTTAGGAATGTGCTACTTGTCATTTATTTGTATTAAATATATATATAAATATACACATACACACATATATACATACAAAGTAAGAAACTCCAAGAATAAAGACTGTAATGAAAATATAATTTATTGTATGAAAGCTCTAAATTCTAATTCACTACTCTAAGACCAATCCAATTCACAAGTAAATTAATGACCTGAACTGACCCTCAGACAATTAATCAAGAGGTCTTGAATGCGTTTCATTCTAACCCTAGTAAAGATCTATTTAAATCATAGTTTCTGTCATGAAATATATGTATATATTCTACTTGTGGCTGTAATTAAGCCAAGCTAAATTTGTAAACAATTATTCTATATTTATCATTGAGCTTCAAGATATGTCAGTTGGCTTGGTTCTGATTCAAATGCATCATAACGGTAGCATACGCAATCTTGCAGAACTGAGCCTTCCTTTTGACAGTGTCACTATTGAGGGCCATAAGGAGCATAATAACTGAAGTCACTGACATAAACTCAAGAGCAGGTATGATTATTTAATTGTTTTGCTTTGATCCAAATAATTTTCTAACTTCATGAAGAGTAAGACCATCAACAGCAAGTGTATAGAAGGTAGATGTCATTAAATAATTTATAATCAAGTCCATAGTGAAGAATATAGATGATGCTATTGTTTTCATAATATTCAATTAAGGCAGTCATAGTGCCAACCATTTCACTATACTTAGGCAAACAGATATTTGCTAAAGTATTTTGAATCATTTATTACTCAGTCCATTGGGTAAAACTTTATTCATACTGAAATTAACTGAATTTTGCTTTCTACACTTGATCTTGGCCAAAAGGCCACGAAGTGATTGAATTTTGCTTCTTTTTCTACCTCACATAAACGTAGACTTATACTCTAAACAGTTTCCCTGTCTATTGTGAATAGTTTCTATGAAAGAAGGTCCTAATATTTTATATAAACTGTGTGTATGTATGTATGTATGTGTGTATATATATATAGTAACAACAACACAGCATGCTATTTCAAACACCAAAAAGTGTCATTCTTTAGAATGATGAAGTGCTCTACATCATTCTAAAATGTTGATGAAATTAAACCAAAATTGTACTTTAGGAGTTACCATCAGCCTGTAAGTACTTACAGTGTTGTAAGTAAGGTCATCTCATCATTCTTACTCAAACATGAAATAATATGATTAAAATAAGATTTAAGTAATTAAGATAAACACGTTAGATGTGGCAGAAAGAGAAAACTTCAATTCTCCAGCATTTGTGCCTCCAAATTGTATCCTTTATCACTATTGAAATCAGAAAGGAATATAAAAACACCAATTTTAAAATGTCAATTTCTTTTTATTCATGAAGTTAGATCTGCCATGTGTTGAACAGACTTTTCTCATACATTATACCTCAAAAACTTTATTTTTCATCTATTATGCTTTGAAGGTTTTTCCATTGACCTATCTAAAATAGTTGAGATGAAAACAGACTTATACTTTTTAAAAGCTAATTTAATTAGCCAGTCTGCATTATTTTTGCCAATATTTATTTTGGCAAAAGTAAATAAATCTATATTATGCTGTAATAAATTATATTGGAAAAAAAGAAGTCTATAACAAGTTAATATTTTTAAAAATCTGCTCTTTGTCATTCTAAAATGCCGATGAAATTAAATCAAAATTGTACTTTAGGAGGCAGATCTGTTGACAAGAAAAAAGAAGCGTTCATGAACGCAGAGCATGTGCCTTCTTTTAATTGATTACACTCTGGCTCATAAAACTGTGTAGTAAGTGAACTGTATGTATTTCATTGTATTACTGTAAAAGAGATTCATAGGAGGTAACTAGACTCTTTATTATTAATATTCAAAGGTCAAAGCAAAATTGGGAGGTGAATTGAAAAATACACATTTCCCCAAAGTCTCTATTACAAAACAGTAAGAATAAAAACTCTCACTGACAACAGAAAGTTTAAATTTTAACCATATGCTCAGAGCTCATATATGATTTTCAGTTTCTGTGCCAAACTCTTCCATTTCTAAAAACCTCTTTCATTTTCTTTTCTACATGAAAATAAAGTATTTTAATATATAACTAGAGTTGAATAAGCATATATGTTTTGTATTTATCCTCCAGAATAAACATGTTGGTTTTTTTTCTTCCTACTATTAAGGCAATTTCATCTTGTGAAATCACAAAGCCTAGTGCTTTACTGGCCTCTATTGTTACAATCTCAGTATAACACTTCCACACATGCAGTGTAATACCATACTGATATGCTTGATGAAGAAATATTGTGGAGTCTAAGGTTTTAAATACGCCACAGAAGAGGAATCAAATCACTGTCAGATTATACAAAAAAAATTAAGCAATTCTTTTTGAAATAATATGTGGCATATAATTGCCATACATCAGACATACATTGAAGTGAGAAAAAACTCATCTTCTAAAAGTTTCCTTAGTTACTTTTTATAAATCAATTAGATAGTGCTTTCTGTCCCAGATCATATACGTTCCTAGCAATCAAGCTAAACACATCCTGGCAGAAATCCTCTATGCATCTTGCTAAATGTGATGTTAATACAGATTGAGCATTTCTAATCCAAAAATCTGAAATCTGAAATGCTCCAAAATTTGTAACTTTCTGAGAACCAATGTGAGATAGTGACACCTTTGCTTTCTGTTAGCTCAATGTACACAAACTTTATTTCATGCACAAAATTATTTCAAATATTGAATAAAATTAGCTTCAGGCTATGTGTATAAGGTGTGTATGCAACATAAGTAAATTCTATGTTTAAACTTGGGTCCTAGCCCCAAGATATTTCATTATGTCTATATAAATATTTCAAAATCTGAAAAAATTTGAAATCTGAAACACTCTGGCCCCAAGCATTTTGGATAAGGGATACTCAACATTTTTAAACTTTGTAATGCTGAAGAGGGATTGTGTGAAGTAAATAATATATACTGCATTACGAAAAACACATCCAGGCCATAATTAATTTATTTAGAGTCAAGAGGTTAAGCCTGTATATTTCCTGTGTAGAGATGGTAACCATTGAAATATCAATTTTATCAAATTTTAGTCAAAGAACGTAACTCAGTTTTTGCTTGATAAGATACCAAGGTACACAATGTTATTAGAGATTTATTTCAATGATACGTTAAATGTTTCTTAAACTTTTATTTGAATAGAGACAATAAAAATAGCAAAGAGATGCTTTCTAGGGTATTAAAGAATAAGAGAAGGGTCGGGCACAGTGGCTCATGCCTATAAGCCCAGCACTTTGGGAGGCCAAGGCAAGCGGATCACTTGAGTCTGGAATTCGAGACGAGCCTGGCCAACATGGTGAAACCCTGTCTCTACCAAAAATACAACAAAATTAGCTGGGCATGGTGGCACTGCCTGTAGTCCCAGCTACCCAAGAGGCTGAGGCAGGAGAATTCCTTGAACCCGGGAGGTGGAGCTGAAATCGCATCACTGCACTCCAGGCTAGATAACAGAGTGAGACTCAGTCTCAAAAAAAAAAAAAAAAAAAAAAAAAAGGAATAGAAGAAAATAGCAGGAATTGTTGTCTCTAAAATGTCATTAAGTATGCAATAATCATCTTGGTCTTAATGCAAAAGCTCAGCTGTCATCTTTACTAACAAACTAAGGCTTTACTATAAAGCCTACAAAGACTGACTCTCCAGGTAGTCCTTTACCTCTCAGCTATTGTCTAGATCAGTACTTTCCAAAAGAAAGATAACGTGAGTCAAGTATTAACTTTTAAGTAAAAAGAATAAGTAAAAGAAAAAGAAGAGAGGGAGGGAGGAAGGGAGGGAGAGAAGGAGGGAGGGAAGGAAGGAAGGAAGGAAGGAAGGAAGGAAGGAAGGAAGGAAAAAAGAGAAAGAAAAAGAAAGAAAGCAAAAGAAAGAAAGAAAGGAAAGAAAGAGAAAGAAAGAAAGAAAGAAAGAAA